>NW_013732938.1:0-244 GCF_000517525.1 Limulus polyphemus | reverse complement strand
TCTAGTTAGTAATGTGTTTTATCGTTACGGATAAAGTGAATATTATCTAGTTAGTAATGTGTTTTATCGTTACGGATAAAGTGAATATTATCTATTTAGTAATGTCTTTTATCGTTACGCATAAAGTGAATATTATCTAGCTAGTAATGTCGTTTATCGTTACGGATAAAGTGAATATTATTTAGCTAGTAATGTATTTTATCGTTACGGATAAAGTGAATATTATCTAGTTAGTAATGTGTTT
>NW_013732937.1:0-244 GCF_000517525.1 Limulus polyphemus | reverse complement strand
TTCTCATTTTCATTTTATGGGATTTACTGCCATGTTTTATTTTAAACCTCGATTTCATGATGTATCACACATTTAGCTTAGAATTTTGATAACACACACACACACACACACACAAAACAAAATGAAATATTCTAATAAGTGTCCAAGTTGATCTGTTATCCTGCGGTAATTCGTAGAATCGAACCAAAAACAACTGTACAAAGTGTGTTGTTTATAACGTTTTTTCGCCAGAATCTCTTCAAAG
>NW_013732936.1:0-244 GCF_000517525.1 Limulus polyphemus | reverse complement strand
GTCTGATTGGTATTAGTTACAATAATTGGACCAACACCAGGCTGTCTGATTGGTATTGGTTACAGTAATTGGACCATCAGCAGGCTGTCTGATTGGTTTTGGTTACAGAAATTTTACCAGTATCAGACTGTCTGATTGATATTGGTCACAATAATTGGACCATCAGCAGGCTGTCTGATTGGTATTGGTTACAATAATTGGACCATCAGCAGGCTGTCTGATTGGTATTGGTTACAATAATTAG
>NW_013732935.1:0-244 GCF_000517525.1 Limulus polyphemus | reverse complement strand
GAGCTATATAATGTTTTCTGGGATGTGACTGTTATGATAGAGGTATATGCTGCTTTCTGGGATGTGACTGTTATGATAGAGCTATATAATGTTTTCTGGGATGTGACTGTTATGATAGAGGTATATACTGCTTTCTGGGATGTGACTGTTATGATAGAGCTATATAATGCTTTCTGGGATGTGACTGCTATGATAGAGCTACATAATGTTTCTGGGATGTGACTGTTATGATAGAGCTACATCA
>NW_013732934.1:0-244 GCF_000517525.1 Limulus polyphemus | reverse complement strand
GACGAGTATCTAACAGAATATATACAGTTATTTAAAGGAAATGACGATTATCTAACAGAATATATACAGTTCTTTAAAGGAAATAACGATTATTTAACAGAATATCTACAGTTGTTTAAATGAAATGACGAGTATCTAACAGAATATATATACAGTTCTTTAAAGGAAATGACGAGTATCTAACAGAATATATATACAGTAATTTAAAGGAAATGACGATTATTTAACAGAATATATACAGTTA
>NW_013732933.1:0-244 GCF_000517525.1 Limulus polyphemus | reverse complement strand
ACACACACACACACACACATATATATATATATATATATATATATTTATAACGTACTAGCTGGAGTACCCGTGCGTTGGACGGGTGAAATAAAAACTCGTTTGTAACAAAGGTTAGGAAATTGTGCTTATATATTTTCCTTAACATAATAAATATTAACAAGTGCAATAACAATACATAAAGATACCAATACTGAAAAGAAAGACATACTATTTTCAAGAATTATATCAATAGGGATTATATAGT
>NW_013732932.1:0-244 GCF_000517525.1 Limulus polyphemus | reverse complement strand
CACAGCACAGATAGCCTATTGTATATGTACTTACCTACAGATGCCCCCCCCCCTAGTGACTCGGCAGTAAGTTTCTTCACTTATAATGCTAAAAATCGGACTTCGATACCCGTGGTAGACACAGCACAGATAGCCCATTGTATATGTACTGATCTACAGATGCACTCCCCCAGTGACTCGGCAGTAAGTCTCTTCACTTGTAATGCTAAAAGTCGGACGTCGATACCCGTGGTGGGCACAACAC
>NW_013732931.1:0-244 GCF_000517525.1 Limulus polyphemus | reverse complement strand
CATATTTCATAGTTACCAAGCACAACAAAAACAACAAATACACATATTTCATAGTTACCAATCACAACAAAACCAACAAATACACGTATTTCATAGTAACCAAGCACAACAAAACCAACAAATACACGTATTTCATAGTAACCAAGCACAACAAAAACAACAAATACACATATTTCATAGTTACCAAGCACAACAAAACCAACAAATACACATATTTCATAGTTACCAAGCACAACAAAACCAA
>NW_013732930.1:0-244 GCF_000517525.1 Limulus polyphemus | reverse complement strand
GTGAAGTTAAGTGTTTTTCAAATACCTATAGAATGACATGTTTTGTTGTTTTTTTGTGAGTGTTAAACACCTAAATACACCAGTTCGATTTTCGATACTTCACTACTATAATGGCTTGGTTTGATTTGATATTTCATTGATGGTAGTGTCCAGGGTCACTGAGGAGAAGTGGATTCTTCGAAACTAGTCTGGCTCACAGACACACACCCCAGTGAAAGAATAGACCGTCCCAAGCTTTATCATG
>NW_013732929.1:0-244 GCF_000517525.1 Limulus polyphemus | reverse complement strand
GAACTAATATCGTTATTATGGATATATAACAAGATACAACATAATTGTGCATATGGCGTTCAGAACCATAAAAGAACTAATATCGTTAATATGGATATATGAACAAGATACAACATGATTGTGCATATAGAGCTCAGAACCATAAAAGAACTAATATTGTTATTATGGATATACAAACAAGATACAACATAATAGTGCTTATAGCGCTCAGAACCATAAAAAGCACTAATACTGTTATTATGGA
>NW_013732928.1:0-244 GCF_000517525.1 Limulus polyphemus | reverse complement strand
GAAGTGTAATATACAGACATATTAAACAATACATATATTACACTAACAAAGTGTAATTTAGAGACACATTAAACAATACATATATTATTCTAACAAAGTGTAATTTTGAGACATATTAAACAATACATATATTAGACTAACAAAGTGTAATTTACAGACATTAAACAATACAGATATTATTCTAACAAAATGTAATTTAGAGACATATTAAACAATACATATATTACACCATATTGTTGGTTGG
>NW_013732927.1:0-244 GCF_000517525.1 Limulus polyphemus | reverse complement strand
TAATGTTTGTATATAAGGCATGTTTTCATAATGTTTGTATATAAAGACATGTTTTCATAATGTTTGTATATAAGGCATGTTTTTATAATGTTTGGATATAAGGCATGTTTTTATAATGTTTGGATATAAGGCATGTTTTCGTAATGTTTGGATATAAGGCATGTTTTCATAATGTTTGGATATAAAGACATGTTTCATAATGTTTGGATATAAAGCATGTTTTCATAACGTTTGGATATAAGGC
>NW_013732926.1:0-244 GCF_000517525.1 Limulus polyphemus | reverse complement strand
GTTGACGATGAAGTTACATTATTTAGAATTGTAGTTGACGATGAAGTTACATTATTTAGAATTGTAGTTGACGATGAAGTTACATTATTTAGAATTGTAGTTGACGATGAAGTTACATTATTTAGAATTGTAGTTGACGGTGAAGTTACATTATCTAGAATTGTAGTTGACGGTGAAGTTACATTATCTAGAATTGTAGTTGACGGTGAAGTTACATCGTTTAGAATTGTAGTTGACGGTGAAG
>NW_013732925.1:0-244 GCF_000517525.1 Limulus polyphemus | reverse complement strand
TAAAACAGGTGTCAACACATCCTGTTAATTACAGTAGATATAAGTACGACTGAATGTACTCAAGAACAAAACATATGTAAACACATCCTATTAATTACAGTAGATATAAGGTACAACTGAATATACTCAAGAACAAAAAAGATTTCAACACATTCGGTTAATTACAGTAGATATAAGGTACAACTCAATATACTCAAGAACAAAACATATGTCAACACATCCTGCTAATTACAGTAGATATAAG
>NW_013732924.1:0-244 GCF_000517525.1 Limulus polyphemus | reverse complement strand
CAGGTAGTACATTAATACCGGTAACACACAGTTTACAGTAGAATGTAGACTGTACTACCTGACTAGTAACTAAAACAGTCTGCACTCACTGCCAGATCAGTGGACTCTAAATATTACTGATCTGGCAGTGAGTGCATGACTGTTTCGATGTTTTGACGATGCGGTGATCTTGTTTCCAGGATCCTTCTACTGAGGTCAGACCCGTTGACATTAATACCGGTACACACAGTTTACAGTAGAATGT
>NW_013732923.1:0-244 GCF_000517525.1 Limulus polyphemus | reverse complement strand
CTAAGCCTTTTAAAATTTTACACGTGGAGAATATGAAACAAAATAATTTTTTTTGGTTTTATATATACATTTGAATAACTAAAAAATTATAAATTATTACATCAGTACCATAGAATTCAACTATAATTTATGAATTTTAGTAATAAGGATGTATTTCAGTCTAAAAAACATGAAATTTTGAGCAGACTAAAGACTCAACTTACCTCCATGATTCGATGAAGAGGAACCTACTTTGAGACTAACT
>NW_013732922.1:0-244 GCF_000517525.1 Limulus polyphemus | reverse complement strand
GCTGTACTAGAGACTTTTAACTTTGACAGTAAATGTTGTTAATGGATATAAAGTTTTAGTGCTGTACTAGAGACTTTTAGACATTTACTGTCAAAGTTGATAATGGATATAAAGTTTTAGTGTTCTACTAGAGACTCTTAGACTTTGACAGTAAATGTTGTTAATGGATGTAAAGTTTTAGTGCTGTACTAGAGACTTTTAGACTTTGACAGTAAATGTTGTTAATGGATATAAAGTTTTAGTT
>NW_013732921.1:0-244 GCF_000517525.1 Limulus polyphemus | reverse complement strand
TTGTTTCATTATCTTTATTTTTCCTTCTTCTCTGCGTAATGTATTGTAGTTAAATATTTAAGATTCGTGAAATGTGGACATCTTTAGGAGGGACCCGGCATGGCCAGGTGGTTAGGGCGTTCTACTCCCCATCCGTGGGTAGCGGGTTCGAATTCCCCTCCCACTAAACAGCGTTATAATGTGACGGTCAATAGTGATTCGTTGGTAAAAGAGTAGTTCAAGAGTTGACTAGTTCCCTTCCTTC
>NW_013732920.1:0-244 GCF_000517525.1 Limulus polyphemus | reverse complement strand
GGAATGAATTTTTTCATATCACCAGTTCTGCACATTGCCTTGATCTGGTATAATTAAGTAGAAGTTGTTCACAGATATCTCATCTTCTAGCAACATACCAATAAACAATGTTTCCTTTAATTTTTCCAGTCCATGTGCGGAATGAATTTTTTCATATGCACCAGTATCAAGGCAATGTGCAGAAGTGTGCGGCTGGTATAATTAAGTAGAAGTTGTTCACAGATATCTCATCTTCTAGCAACAC
>NW_013732919.1:0-244 GCF_000517525.1 Limulus polyphemus | reverse complement strand
CACTAATGGTTTGTTATTTCTCACTTTTCTTCTATTTCTTCTCGTTTACTGTTGTTAATTACACTTAATGGTTTGTTATTACTAACTTTTCTTCCCGTTTACTGTTTTTAATTATACTAATGATTTGTTATTACTCACTTTTGGTTATTACCCACTTTTCTTCCCGTTTACTGTTGTTAATTACACTAATGGTTTGTTATTACTCACTTTTCTTCTCGTTTACTCTTGTTAATTACACTAATGG
>NW_013732918.1:0-244 GCF_000517525.1 Limulus polyphemus | reverse complement strand
TCCCATCAGTATTCCTCTAATACACCTTAACATTTGACATAATGACAGACGAGACATTAAGTATCACATCAATTCCATCAGTATTCCTCTAATACACCTTAACATTTAACATAATGACAGATGAGACATTAAGTATCATACCAGTTCCATCAGTATTCCTCTAACAGATCTTAATATTAAATATAATGCTACACAGGTCATAAGTTTTTAAAGATACAAAACATAGAACATTCTAGAATTCATA
>NW_013732917.1:0-244 GCF_000517525.1 Limulus polyphemus | reverse complement strand
AGTTACTGCCATGTGACACCAGCCTTACATCGACCAAGTTACTGTCATGCGACACCAGCCTTACATCGACCAAGTTACTGTCATGCGACACCAGCCTTACATCGACCAAGTTACTGCCATGCGACACCAGCCTTACATCGACCAAGTTACTGTCATGTGACACCAGCCTTACATCGACCAAGTTATTGTCATATGACACCAGCCTTACATCGACCAAGTTATTGTCATATGACACCAGCCTTAC
>NW_013732916.1:0-244 GCF_000517525.1 Limulus polyphemus | reverse complement strand
CCATTAACCTCACTGTGAACAGGAATTCTCCATTAACTTCACTGTGAACAGGAACTGTTATATTAAACTCACTGTGAATGGGGACTGTCCCATTAATTTCACCGCGAACAGGAACTGTTCAATTAACTTCACTCTGAACAAGAACTCTCCCATTAACCCAACTATGAACGAGAACTGTCCCATTAACCTCACCGTGAATGGGAACTGTCCCATTAACTTCAGTGTGAACGGGAACTGTCCCATT
>NW_013732915.1:0-244 GCF_000517525.1 Limulus polyphemus | reverse complement strand
CATCAGTTGACTGTGTTATTGGAAATGCTGCTTGTTTATACACGCATATCGTTTAAATATTCGTTCTGACAGAAATTCAGGTGAACAAAATTCATGAATAACAATAACCCGCTGGAAACATTCATTAAGCAGACTTTTGACTAGCAACGAAACAATAAGTAAGCTGGCCTATATAAAACATTGAAAAACAGACTTTGTGTCAATAAGAAAACATTTAACAAATAGGTTTTGACTAACAATGAAA
>NW_013732914.1:0-244 GCF_000517525.1 Limulus polyphemus | reverse complement strand
AAGATTGTGTTCAGACAATCACCCGGAAAATAAACCAGTGATAACAGCATTGTGTTCAGACAGTCACTGGAAAGTAAACCAGTGATAACAAGATTGTGTTCAGACAATCACCGGAAAATAAACCAGTGATAACAAGATTGTGTTCAGACAATCACCGGAAAATAAACCAGTGATAACAGCATTGTGTTCAAACAGTCACTGAAAAATAAACCAGTGATAACAAGATTGTGTTCAGACAATCACC
>NW_013732913.1:0-244 GCF_000517525.1 Limulus polyphemus | reverse complement strand
ATATACACGTATTATTAAAGAAAAATTGTCGTTTTGCGCACCTTCGTATGAGGGAAGTGTGACCTCCGCAGTGAACGCGGCGGACAGACAAGCAATCAAACAGAGATATTTTGAGTTTTATACATAGATAATCACTAGCACATTTTTACATTCAAAATTATATCCATCATTATTATTTCCATTTTTATGAAACTTATCCAATGATTTATCTTCTATGCATGAAAAACACTTTTTAATTATATTT
>NW_013732912.1:0-244 GCF_000517525.1 Limulus polyphemus | reverse complement strand
GAACAGATCTACCACTGTGTTCGCCGCTGGGATCGAACCCCGATTTGTAGTGTTATAATCCCTCACCCCTGAGCCAAAAGGAGGAAGGAAGTCAAATTATAAAGATTATAAACATGTTGTATTAAACTTTTAGTGCTAATATATTTGAAATGACACGTTACTTTGTATATTACATAATCACGATTAATGAAGCATTATGTAATTTGTCTAAGACTCTACTATTAGTGTAAACACTTTGAATTTG
>NW_013732911.1:0-244 GCF_000517525.1 Limulus polyphemus | reverse complement strand
AACTGAATGCGGGAAGTTTACGAACCTGGTTACAGTTCTACAAGAACTGAATAAGGGAAGTTTACGAACCTGGTTACAGTTCTACAAGAACTGAATGAGGGAAGTTTACGAACCAGGTTACAGTTCTACAAGAACTGAATGATGGAAGTTTACGAACCTGGTTACAGTTCTACAAGAACTGAATGAGGGAAGTTTACGACCCTGGTTACAGTTCTACAAGAACTTAATAAGGGAAGTTTACGAT
>NW_013732910.1:0-244 GCF_000517525.1 Limulus polyphemus | reverse complement strand
TTATAATATCTTACTCGTACCTACAAATCACTCTCTTATGTTAACAAGTATAATATTTTACTCGTACCGACAAATCACTCTCTTATGTTAACAATTATAATATCTTACTCGTACCTACAAATGACCCTCTTATGTTAACAATTATAATATCTTACTCGTACCTACAAATCACTCTCTTATGTTAACAATTATAAGAGAGTGATTTGTAGGATGTTAACAAATATTATAACTTACTAGTACCTAC
>NW_013732909.1:0-244 GCF_000517525.1 Limulus polyphemus | reverse complement strand
TTTCTAATAATACAGCTTAGGATTTCCCGAGTATAAATGTACCTAATAATACAGCTTAGGGTTTCCCGAGTATACATGTTTCTAATAATACAGCTTAGGGTTTTCCAAGTATATATACATGTTCCTAATAATACAGCTAAGGATTTCCCGAGTATACATGTTCCTAATAATACAGCTTAGGGTTTCCCCAGTATATATATATATGTTTCTAATAATACAGCTTAGGGTTTCCCGAGTATACATG
>NW_013732908.1:0-244 GCF_000517525.1 Limulus polyphemus | reverse complement strand
GGTAAGTTAGAGATTACATGCTGCTAACAACAGTTAAAGTAATGTAACAATGTTGACAATAGATGCTATGGGTCCAGGTAAGTTAGAGATTACGTGCTGCCAACAACAGTTAAAGTAATGTAACAATGTTGACAATAGATGCCATGGGTCCAGGTAAGTTAGGGATTACGTGCTGCTAACAACAGTAATGTAACAATGTGGACAATAGACGGTATGGGTCCAGGTAAGTTAGAGATTACGTGCT
>NW_013732907.1:0-244 GCF_000517525.1 Limulus polyphemus | reverse complement strand
TAAAACTGAAGATTTCTATTGGTTACACTGACTGTTTATTTGTTTGTGACAAGACATACAGCTAGTTGAGTTGACTTGTTTGTCACGGCTCACGAGCATGATAAACATCTGGTAGTTAAATAATATCAGACTATTGTCAGTCTCTTGTATATCAATACATGTTTTCTACTACTGTAAAAGCCCTCCAGTGGCACAGCGGTATGTCTGCGGACTTATAATGCTAAATAAATGTATATATATATAT
>NW_013732906.1:0-244 GCF_000517525.1 Limulus polyphemus | reverse complement strand
TAGCATCATATTTTGTCAAATCAAGCATATACCTTACAACCCACATCTTGTCCTGACATATAAGTAACATCATATTTTGTCAAACCAAGCTATACCTTACAACCCAAATCTAGTCCTGAAATATAACTAGCATCATATTTTGTCAAATCAAGCTCAACCTTACATCTCCCATCTTCTCCTGACATATAACTAGCGCCATATTTTGTCAAATCAAGCTCTACCGTACAACTCTCATCTTCTCCTG
>NW_013732905.1:0-244 GCF_000517525.1 Limulus polyphemus | reverse complement strand
TGCTGGCTCGTAACAACCATTCATCAAAGTTATGCTGCTGGCTCGTAACAATCATCCACCACAAGCTATGCCACTGGCACGCTACAACCATTCACCACAGGCTATGCTGCTGGCTCGTAACAACTATCCACCACAAGCTATGTTGCTGGCTCGTAAAACCATCCACCACAAGCTATGCTGCTGGCTCGTAACAACCATTCACCACAAGTTATGCTGCTGGCTCGTAACAACCATCCACCACAAG
>NW_013732904.1:0-244 GCF_000517525.1 Limulus polyphemus | reverse complement strand
CGTACTGTTTTAACGGATACTAATTGTGTTTTTAGAACTCTAGCGTACTGTTTTAACACACAATGTAGTCTCCTTTAGAACTCTAATGTACTGTTTTAACACACAATGTAGTATCTTTTAGAACTCTAACGTACTGTTTTAACACACAATGTAGTATTCTTTAGAAACAGTACATTAGATTTTAACACACAATGTAGTATCCTTTAGAACCAGTACATTAGATTTTAACACACAATATAGTATC
>NW_013732903.1:0-244 GCF_000517525.1 Limulus polyphemus | reverse complement strand
CCTGCCGTCCAACTCCTGCTTTCATTGTGTAAATTTTACAATAACTTATCTGCCGTCCAACTCCTGCTTTCATTGTGTAACTTTTAGAATAACTTACCTGCTGTCCAACTCCTGCTTTCATTGTGTAACTTTTACAATAACTTACCTGCCGTCCAACTCCTGCTTTCATTAGGTAACTTTTACAATAACTTACCTGCCGTCCAACTCCTGCTTTCATTTGGTAACTTTTACAATAACTTACCTG
>NW_013732902.1:0-244 GCF_000517525.1 Limulus polyphemus | reverse complement strand
CTAAAGTGTTAAAATTAGGCGATTGTAACAACCTTAGTAATCAATGAGTGATGTTAGCTAAAGTGTTAAAATTAGGCGATTGTAACAACCTTAGTAATCAATGAGTGATGTTAGCTAAAGTGTTAAAATTAGGCGATTGTAACAACCCTACTAATCAATGAGTGATGCTAACTAAACTGTTAAAATTAGGCGATTGTAACAACCCTACTAATCAATGAGTGATGTTAGCTAAAGTGTTAAAATT
>NW_013732901.1:0-244 GCF_000517525.1 Limulus polyphemus | reverse complement strand
TAGTAATTTGTAAACCTAATTAATTTATTATCCAAGTTGTGAGTCAACACTTTCTAAACGTTATTCACTTACTGTCTAGTTGTGAGGTAGTAATTTGTAAACCTAATTAATTTATTATCCAAGTTGTGAGGCAACACTTTCTAAACTTTATTCACTTACTGTCTAGTTGTGAGGTAGTAATTTGTAAACCTAATTCATTTATTATCCAAGTTGTGAGGCAACACTTTCTAAACTTTATTCACTT
>NW_013732900.1:0-244 GCF_000517525.1 Limulus polyphemus | reverse complement strand
AGTTTTCAACACTCCAAGAACTATAGAACCAAGGGTAATTTATACGAATAGATATGAATTAGGAGTGTTGAAAACTGTTACAGGAACTATAGAACCAATGGTAATTTATACGAATAGATATGAATTAGGAGTGTTGAAAACTGTTACAGGAACTGTAGAACCAAGGGTAATTTGGAGTGTTGAAAACTGTTACTAATTCATATCTATTCGTATAAATTACCATTGGTTCTGTAGTTCCTGTAAC
>NW_013732899.1:0-244 GCF_000517525.1 Limulus polyphemus | reverse complement strand
GCCCTCGTGTAGCTTTGCACGAAATCCATTACAAACAATATAAATGCTCGTTGAACAACATACCATCAATATGGCTTTGTGCAAGCGAAACTTTCCAAAATTCTCCCTAAAACCAAACCTTAGCAACATGTGATAGGGGTAACTAGTTTCCTGCACATTCATTTGTGTTGTTGTAACAAAATAATATGTAGTTAGTTATTTACATTAAAAGTATTATTGTATGATATATATATATATATATATA
>NW_013732898.1:0-244 GCF_000517525.1 Limulus polyphemus | reverse complement strand
CCTCCCCACCCGCTCACTTTGAAAATCCTTTATCCGCGCCTGGGGGTACCAAAATTTCAAATAAATTAAAGTATGAAGAAATTGATTGCAACAAAGATAATTTCACCATTCATCATTTTGATTTTGTCTTAGCTTATGAGAGATATAATATTCTGGAAGACAAGAAATATTCACAAAGCTAGGTCATGTGACTGAAAGAAGAACTGATATCTTATCCTTAAGGGTGTTGGAGATTTTAAGTAAC
>NW_013732897.1:0-244 GCF_000517525.1 Limulus polyphemus | reverse complement strand
CAGGTAAACAATGTGATATGTCACATAAGTAGATGTAATAAACAGGAGGTAAACAATTTGATATGTCACATAACTAGATATATTAAACAACAGGTAAACATCGTTATATACCACACAAGTAGATACAATAAACAGCAGGTAAACATCGAATAAACCTGCAGGTAAACAACGTGATATGTCACACAAGTAGATACAATAAACAGCAGGTAAACATCGAATAAACGGCAGGTAAACAACGTGATAT
>NW_013732896.1:0-244 GCF_000517525.1 Limulus polyphemus | reverse complement strand
CCAGACCGGTAGTTGGTGGCTTCACTATGTATTATAGTGTATTTATTACGGTAATAGTCCAGACCGGTAGTTGATGACTTCACTATGTATTATAGTGTATTTGCTACGGTAATACTCCAGACCGGTAGTTGGTGGGTTCACTATGTATTATAGTGTATTTGTTACGGTAATACTCCAGACCGGTAGTTGATGGCTTCACTGTGTATTATAGTGTATTTATTACGGTAATACTCCAAACCGGTAA
>NW_013732895.1:0-244 GCF_000517525.1 Limulus polyphemus | reverse complement strand
AAAACAGTATATTACTGTGGAAGGTTAAAGGTTGGAGAAAACAGTATATTACTGTGGAAGGTTAAAGGTTGGATAAAACAGTATATTACTGTGAAAGGTGAAAGATTGGAGAAAACAATATATTACTGTGAAAGGTTAAAGGTTGGATAAAACAGTATATTACTGTGGAAGGTTAAAGGTTGAATAAAACAAAATATTACTGTGGAAGGTTAAAGGTTGGAGAAAACAATATATTACTGTGAAA
>NW_013732894.1:0-244 GCF_000517525.1 Limulus polyphemus | reverse complement strand
GGTAGTAACTGTTTAAGGTAGACGTAAAATAAAAACACATTACACACATATTAATTATAAACAATACAGATAATGTTTAGGTATTCAAGTGATATGTTGTTCTGTAACTGTTTAAGGTAGACGTAAAATAAAAACACATTATGCACATATTAATTATAAACACTACAGTTAATGTTTAGGTATTCAAGTGATATATTGTTCTGTAACTGTTTTAGGTAGACGTAAAATAAAAACACATTATGCA
>NW_013732893.1:0-244 GCF_000517525.1 Limulus polyphemus | reverse complement strand
CGTATAATGTTGTTTTACTTTCAAACTTTAACCACCAAGAAATAACGTATAATGTTGTTTACTTTAAACTTTAACCACCAAGAAATAACGTATAATGTTGTTTTACTTTTAAACTTTAACCACCAAGTAAATAAAGTATAATGTTGTTTTACTTTCAAACTTTAACCACCAAGAAATAACGTATAATGTTGTTTACTTTAAACTTTAACCACCAAGAAATAAAGTATAATGTTGTTTTACTTTT
>NW_013732892.1:0-244 GCF_000517525.1 Limulus polyphemus | reverse complement strand
TGTGTGATCCCCCAAACTTCTCATTGAGCCACTGTGAAGCTACACAGTATGAAAGAAAGACTTACACCAATACAAAAACAACTTTGTAAATCCCCAAGTAATATTACGAACTTTTAACAATGAACTTTTTAAAAAGTTTAACAGCGCTATGTTTTCAGAAACAGCTTTAAACATAGTATATCATATTGCATAACTGTTTATTCATTAAAGTAGTAGTCCATTGTATTTTTTGTTATGGTTGGCC
>NW_013732891.1:0-244 GCF_000517525.1 Limulus polyphemus | reverse complement strand
ACAACAACCCTTGTCGGTACCATGTTAGATACAAAAACACATTAAATACTTACAACAACTCCTGCCAGTCACAGGTTAGATACAACAACACATTAAAGACTTACAACAACCCCAACGAAAAACACATTAAATACTTACAACAAATCCTGCCAGTCCCAAGGTTAGATACAACAACACATTAAAGACTTACAACAAACCCTGACGTTCAAAGCTAGAAACATCAACACAATACAGACTTATAACA
>NW_013732890.1:0-244 GCF_000517525.1 Limulus polyphemus | reverse complement strand
CACTTTTTTTATGAAGAACACTCCAGCATTAACACAGTATCAGCTGTTTTTTAATGGAGACACACTCCAGCATTAACATGGTATGAGTTCTCATACTGTATTAATGCTGGAGTGTGTCTTCATAAAAAAATTTTTTTATGAAGAACTGCTGGAGTGTGGTTGGAATGTGTCTTCATAAAAAAATTCTCATACTGTATTAATGCTGGAGTGTGTCTTCATAAAAAAATTCTCATACTGTGTTAGT
>NW_013732889.1:0-244 GCF_000517525.1 Limulus polyphemus | reverse complement strand
TGATGGTTAATTCAATTAATAAACACTAGAGCTGGATGGTTAATTCAATTAATAAACATTAGAGCTGGGTTGGTTAATTCAATTAATCAATACAACTGACCACCCATGAGTATCAATTAAAACAGTAAATTAAGCAAAATTACAATTAATATCACAAAAATAATCAACTCGTCAAAATTAGTGTTTCCTGTTATTTCTTTTATTGGGATCTCACAAACAATATATTGAGTTGGAAATAATGTGG
>NW_013732888.1:0-244 GCF_000517525.1 Limulus polyphemus | reverse complement strand
TTTAACCTTATTAACAGCCGCATCTAAACCTTTTTAACAGCCTTTTTTAACCTTAATAACAGCCACATCTAAACCTTTTTAACAGCCTTTTTTAACCTTATTAACAGCCACATCTAAACCTTTTTAACAACATTTTTTAACCTTATTAACAGCCACATCTAAACCTTTTTAACAACATTTTTTAACCTTAATAACAGCCGCATCTAAACCTTTTTAACAGCATTTTTTAACCTTATTAACAGCT
>NW_013732887.1:0-244 GCF_000517525.1 Limulus polyphemus | reverse complement strand
TTACGTTAGAAATGCATGTTTTGTCTGTATATTTATTTACGTTAGAAATGCATGTTTTGTCTGTATATTTATTTACGTTAGAAATGCATGTTTTGTCTGTATATTTATGCACGTTAGAAATGCATGTTTTGTCTGTATATTTATGTATATTAGAAATGCATGTTTTGTTTGTATATTTATGTACGTTTTGTTTGTATATTTATGTACGTTTTGTTTGTATATTTATGTGCGTTAGAAATGCATG
>NW_013732886.1:0-244 GCF_000517525.1 Limulus polyphemus | reverse complement strand
TTTGGTTAGGTGTTATACAGTTAATAAAATGTTTAGCTTAGAGCTTTTTTATTAACTGTATAACACCTAACCAAATAGCTTGTTTAGCTTAGAGCTATTTGGTTAGGTGTTATGCGGTTAATAAAACAAGCATGTTAAGGCGGTTGGTTTAGTATCATCCTGTTGATAATATATTCGGGTCAGGGCGGTTGGTTTAGTATCATCCTGTTGATACATATTCGGGTTAGGGCGGTTGGTTTAGTAT
>NW_013732885.1:0-244 GCF_000517525.1 Limulus polyphemus | reverse complement strand
CCACCACGGGTAGCGAAACCCGGTTTCTAGTGTTATAAGTCCGCAAAATTATCCCTAGGCACTTGAAGGTATTCTGTAATGCAATACATTTCAGAAAATTCTGGTGTATAGCCAGGAAGGAAAGTACTATATATGTGATTAGTAACCTCAGCTTGGTAAGTAAATCAAAAAGTATGGAAGACAGTTCTAAAAATAATAATACTGAATACATAAAATATATGGGAAATTAAAGTCCGTCTATGTT
>NW_013732884.1:0-244 GCF_000517525.1 Limulus polyphemus | reverse complement strand
TATAATACCTCACGTTAACCAAGTGGTGAACATTGGTATAATATCTCTCGTTAAGGAAGTAGTAGACATTGGTATAATATCTCACGTTAACCAAGTAGCAAACATTGGTATAATACCTCACGTTAACCAAGTGGTAAACATTGGTATAATACCTCACGTTAATCAAGTAGTAAACATTTGTATAATACCTCACGTTAACCAAGTGGTGAACATTGGTATAATATCTCTCGTTAAGGAAGTAGTA
>NW_013732883.1:0-244 GCF_000517525.1 Limulus polyphemus | reverse complement strand
TCTTCAATTTTGTTTGGTTATAGAGCTATGAATAGAAAATCGGACCCCTCCTGTCACATCCTCTCTCTCTCACATTTCGTTGATAGGTCTCTATTACGTTTTATTATATATTACCTAGAATATATAATATTCCTTTCTATATATAGAAAGTCGAGGCTTTATCTATCAAACGACTTATCGTATAACGTTGTCTTCTGAATAGGAAAGCATCTACTTCACTCACAGCGCAGTCTTTGTTTCCGTG
>NW_013732882.1:0-244 GCF_000517525.1 Limulus polyphemus | reverse complement strand
GATAGCAGTGTTTTTATTGGCTACTCGATTTGTTGTTTTATGACTACGATAGCAGTGTTTTTATTGCCGAATCTATTTGTTGTTTTATGACTACGATAGCAGTGTTTTGATTGCCGAATCTATTTGTTGTTTTATGAGTATGATAGCAGTGTTTTTATTGGCTACTCTATTTGTTGTTTTTTGAGTATGATAACAGTGTTTTAATGCCGACTCTATTTGTTGTTTTATGACTACGATAGCAGTG
>NW_013732881.1:0-244 GCF_000517525.1 Limulus polyphemus | reverse complement strand
ACTCATCCAACCTATGCAGAAATCACTCGGGTAAAAAAGAATCTGCTGAAGTCATTCAAATGATGCAATGGCCCCCAAAGAGCCCCGATCTCAACCCAATTGAGCAGATCTGGGATTTGATAGAACAAAAACTTGGCAAATCAAAAGTTACTTCCAAAGACACTTTATGGGAATGTATTAGAGACATTTGGAGTAAAATACCAAAATACATTTTGATTAAATATGTTTCAACAATGTCTGAAAG
>NW_013732880.1:0-244 GCF_000517525.1 Limulus polyphemus | reverse complement strand
GCTTCTCTAAATTCTCTATATCTTTGAAATTAAAGAAAATATTTTAAATGACAATTTCTCTAAGCTCTCTACATAGGAAAAAGCTTCTCCAAATTCTCTATATCTTTGAAATTAAAGAAAATCTTTTGTGAACTCTATATACCTTTGGAATTAAAAGGTAGCTTCTCTAAACTCTGTATATATTTGGGATTATAGGAGTAATCGTTATTTCTTCGCTAAATCTAAAAACATTTAGAGTTTTCTA
>NW_013732879.1:0-244 GCF_000517525.1 Limulus polyphemus | reverse complement strand
AATGACAGTATCTGGGTGGGCCGCGTGCTATAGTGTAAATACCTGTTACGACAGCGGAAGTCACGTGACGCTGCTGACGCGTTTGTCGCTGGTACCATGCGTGATATTTCTAGAATGATCGGATAAGCCCGAGATGCCCTCTTCGTTAGTATTTAAGCCTGGCAGTGAAAGCCAGCAGGGTTAATGAAGATAGAGCAGTAGTTACTTTGAGTTCCGTGTAATTTGTGATTCTGTTAGTGAGCCG
>NW_013732878.1:0-244 GCF_000517525.1 Limulus polyphemus | reverse complement strand
ATTCAAGTCTTAAGGTTTGTAAAACAATGTTTTTCTCCTGCCTCTTTTATTTTCACGTTTTACCTATCTATCGTGCAAAGTAATTTTCATTTTAAGATTAAAAATACTGTTATATTAAGTCTTTATAATGTCCAGATAGTTATCAAACATTTCTTAAGAAAAAATTTTTATTTTATCTTCTATTTTAAGTAATGAATCTCTATTCGAGTTTGGTAGATTAGACCGATCTTGTAACCACCATGAA
>NW_013732877.1:0-244 GCF_000517525.1 Limulus polyphemus | reverse complement strand
ATAATAAACCAGGCACCTGTCTTGTTGGGTCCTACCCTTAATAAGGTTGATATCCATGATAGACCATACTCCTGTCCTGTTGAATCTTGCCTTTAGTAAGTTTGATATCCATCATAGACCAGACTCTTATCCTGATGAATCCTGTCCTTAGAAAGGTTGATATCCATGATAGACCAGACTCCTGTCCTATTGAATCCTGCTCTTAGTAAGGTTGATATCCATGATAGACCAGACTCCTGTCCTG
>NW_013732876.1:0-244 GCF_000517525.1 Limulus polyphemus | reverse complement strand
TCAGAAGTAAGTCTGAAGGCTTATAACGCTAAAAACCGGGGTTATATGCCCACGCTGGGCACAGCCGAGACAACCCATTGTGTAGGCTTGTGCTTAAGTTAATTTTAACGTTAACCGGGACCTGGCTTTAACTCTTATCACTACGTTACTCGGAAAGGAAAGAATACCTCTTCTCATTGAATACTGTTCGTCCTTAAGAATCGTGATGTCATCAGATAATAGTCCTCTTATTGGATACTGTTCG
>NW_013732875.1:0-244 GCF_000517525.1 Limulus polyphemus | reverse complement strand
CCACCTATACTATCATTATATGTACAGAGTGGAATATAAAAGCACCTATACTATCATTATACATACAGAGTGAATATAAAATACCTATACTATCATTATACGTACAGAGTGGAATAAAAAACCACCTATACTATCATTATACATACAGAGTGGAATATAAAATACCTATACTATCATTATACGTACAGAGTGGAATATAAAATACCTATACTATCATTATACGTACAGAGTGTAATATAAAAGC
>NW_013732874.1:0-244 GCF_000517525.1 Limulus polyphemus | reverse complement strand
TTTTTTTTCTTAAATTTTACAGCAACACACAAAAAAGCGTAAGTATTGGGCCTAAGGCTACATAATCAAGCATTAACCAATAACTACACAGTACCGAAGAAAAAGCACTTTTTCATTCACTTGTGAATAGCAAGTTATTTGTGCGAAAAACAAAAGAAAAAAGTTTAAGACGAAAAACAGTGAAACATTTTTATATAGATTTATTAATGAGTTTTACGATCTCTTTCAATATATCTTTAAAAAA
>NW_013732873.1:0-244 GCF_000517525.1 Limulus polyphemus | reverse complement strand
AGTGTTTCGTTTTCTGTACCTAGTTGTAAAATACAATTAGCTATTAATTTAAAATGAAAATCGGTAATATCCTAAGAAGGGAGTACTTTTTTCTTCAGACATTTGAGATTTTGTTAGATACTTACAGCTAAGGAGAAGTTTTATGAAAAGATTTTTGATAAAATTATAGAGAAACAGAGGCTTAAATGCATCACTTATACAACATTGAAACTGTAAAAAAATAAAATACAGACCCCCCCCAAAT
>NW_013732872.1:0-244 GCF_000517525.1 Limulus polyphemus | reverse complement strand
AGTAATAAATACAGTTGAGTAGGTATATTCCAGTAATAAATACAGTTGAGTAGGTATATTTCAGGAATAAATACAGTTGAGTAGGTATATTCCAGTAATAAATACAGTTGAGTAGATATATTCCAGGAATAAGTACAGTTGAGTCGGTATATTCCAGGAATAAATACAATTGAGTAGGTATATTCCATGAATAAATACAGTTGAGTAGGTATATTCCATGAATAAATACAGTTGAGTAGGTATA
>NW_013732871.1:0-244 GCF_000517525.1 Limulus polyphemus | reverse complement strand
GTTGTCTCACTAAATCCTTTTGTTCGCTCCTTTTATGCTAAAAGCTTAGTGGGTACGACACTTCAACCGTGGGGGTGTTATAATGTTACGGTCAATTCCACTTTTCGTTGGCAAAAAAGTAGCTCAAAAATTGGCAGTGGATGGTATATCATTTCTAAATTAGAAACAGCTATCACACATAGACCTCGAGTATCACTGCGCGAAATTCAACCAAACAAACAGACTCTTAGTAAACGTTGCATAG
>NW_013732870.1:0-244 GCF_000517525.1 Limulus polyphemus | reverse complement strand
AATTTAGAGACACATTAAATAATACATATATTAGACTCAGAAAGTGTAATTTAGAGACATATTAAACAATACACATGTTTGACTAACAAAGTGTAATTTAGAGACATATTAAACAATACACATGTTTGACTAACAAAGTGTAATTTACAGACATATTAAACAATACATATATTAGACTAAAAAAGTGTATTTAGAGACATTAAACAATACAAATATTAGATTAACACAGTGTAATTACAGACAT
>NW_013732869.1:0-244 GCF_000517525.1 Limulus polyphemus | reverse complement strand
GATTACATTACCATGAATCTGTGGGGGACCTATTGTGTCGCCATGATTACATTACCATAAATCTGTGGAGGAACTATGGTGGCATCGTGATTACATTATCATGAACATGTGGAGGAACAATGGTGGTACTGTGATTACATGACCATGAATAAATGGAGGAACAGTGGTGAAACGATGATTACATAAACATAAATCTGTGGAGGAACTATCGTGGCACCTTCATTACATAACCATAAATCAGTGG
>NW_013732868.1:0-244 GCF_000517525.1 Limulus polyphemus | reverse complement strand
AACGACTCATTGCTGGAACAAAGCTAACAAGTTACTGATAGAGACAAGGTTAACAATTCATTGATATATACAAGGCTAACAATTCATTGATAGAGACAAGGTTAACAATTCATTGATAGAGACAAGGCTAACAGTTCATTGATATAGACAAGGTTAACAATTCATTGATATAGACAAGGCTAACAATTTATTGATATATACAAGGCTAACAATTCACTGATATATACAAGGCTAACTATTCACT
>NW_013732867.1:0-244 GCF_000517525.1 Limulus polyphemus | reverse complement strand
AATGAGATAAGACAGACATTAAACAAGACAATACGTTATTTGGTTAGATGAGATAAGACAGACATTAAACAAGACAATACGTTATTTGGTTAGAATGAGATAAGACAGACATTAAACAAGACAATACATTACTGGGTTAGCTGAGATAAGACAACATTAAACAAGACAATACGTTATTTGGTTGAATGAGATAAGACAGACATTAAACAAGACAATACGTTATTTGGTTAGATGAGATAAGACA
>NW_013732866.1:0-244 GCF_000517525.1 Limulus polyphemus | reverse complement strand
TTCCTACTGTTTTTTTAAAGGAGATATGGAAGGTACAAAACGCAAAACATACAAAATTTGGAGATGATCCGTCCAAATGGAACGACGTACTGGAACGTTCGTTGCATACTTGCGTATCTACTTACTAGTCGAAACTTAAAACTTTACGTACCGTTCCCTTTACTTTAATTTACTACTTTTTAGTTTTTTCGGACCGTTTTACGTTTTTGGGTTCGGGTTTTTACGTTTTTAGTTTAGGTTAACC
>NW_013732865.1:0-244 GCF_000517525.1 Limulus polyphemus | reverse complement strand
GATCCTATTTATATTTTGTAATTTTTGTTTTTAAAATTCACATATCCCAACACTTTGGGCTTAATTTGTAAATAACATGATCCTAAGTTGATATAAAAAAAATGTCATAATCTGCACCTGAGAAGTTTTCTACCGGCAGTTCATTATAAATAAAATATAAAATAAACTCGAAGAACCGTCATTTGTGGTACCGTATGTTTAGTCAATTTGTATAGATGTATATTTAGTAATGAGAAAGTGATGT
>NW_013732864.1:0-244 GCF_000517525.1 Limulus polyphemus | reverse complement strand
GAGTGAGGAAAGTAACAAAGGAACTGGCGAGTGAGGAAGTAACAGAGGAACTGACAAGTGACAAAAGTAACAGAGGAACTGAGAGATGAAATTTTAGCATTATAAGCCCTCATGTTTGCTCCTGACCATGGGAGTACGAAAGAGAAGCTTCAAAATGTATAAAAGTCATTCATGAGCAATTATATAAACTAATGATGTATCTACCTACCATATAATATAAACTAATGGTGTATCTACCTACCAT
>NW_013732863.1:0-244 GCF_000517525.1 Limulus polyphemus | reverse complement strand
GTAACTATGTTATAAATAATGATCTGTAAATATGTTATAAATAATTATATGTAACTATGTTATATATAATGATTTGTAACTGTTATATATAATGATCTGTAACTATGTTATAAATAATGATTTGTAACTATGTTATAAATAATATGTAACTATGTTATAAATAATGATCTGTAACTATGCTATAAACAATATTCATTACTTTTTTTCATGTAACAGAAAATTGGACTCCAGTTCAAAGCCAGTT
>NW_013732862.1:0-244 GCF_000517525.1 Limulus polyphemus | reverse complement strand
GTGTAAAACATAGGTTTGGACGCTACTGTTGTTTCAGTAGTATAAAACATAGGTTTGTACGCTACTGTTGTTTCAGTTATGTAAAACATAGGTTTGGACGCTACTGTTGTTTCAGTAGTATAAAACATATGTTTGTACGCTACTGTTGTTTCAGTAGTATAAAACATAGGTTTGTACGCTACTGTTGTTTCAGTAGTGTAAAACATATGTTTGGACGCTACTGTTGTTTCAGTAGTGTAAAACA
>NW_013732861.1:0-244 GCF_000517525.1 Limulus polyphemus | reverse complement strand
AGTAGAGATTGTTTTACTTTTTAATGATTGAAACGAGTAATCATTAGTCGTCCGTAACTCAAGGTTCGTGTTTTTATCACACACACACGACTTTCTTCAGGTATTACAAGATTATGTTATACAATTATTGCCAGACGACGTTACCAGGTATTACGAGATTATGTTATACAACTATAGCCATACGACTTTATTCAGGTATTACAAGATTATGGTATACAACTATTGCCAGACGAAGTTATTCAGG
>NW_013732860.1:0-244 GCF_000517525.1 Limulus polyphemus | reverse complement strand
AATAGTTAACTCTGAGATACTTCTTTTACTACAGCGATAGGGATACACCATATTCCAGATTAAACCACTAATAGTTAACTCTCAGATACTTCTTTTACTACAGCGATAGGGATACACCATATACCAGATTAAACCACTAATAGTTAACTCTCAAATACTTCTTTTACTACAACGATAGGGATACACCATTTTCCAGATTAAACCACTAATAGTTAACTCTGAGATACTTCTTTTACTACAGCAA
>NW_013732859.1:0-244 GCF_000517525.1 Limulus polyphemus | reverse complement strand
TTTTTCAAATAGAATTCCCGTAAAATTCCTACAGAATAATCTATTGGAATGGAGATTAAATCTTTGCAATTACTAGTATGAAGAATGTAATAGAAACTTTCTAGTAAGACAATTTAAGAAAGAAGCTGGAAACTGTTATTGATGATTAACAAGTTATGATATTGGTAATGTGTTTTCTATCTGTAGGCACTGTAATACACACATCCTAAATATAAAAGCTTAGTATCTATATATTTGCAAATAA
>NW_013732858.1:0-244 GCF_000517525.1 Limulus polyphemus | reverse complement strand
CCCCCCCACAGATTCCCTACATACATTATCATATTGGCCCCCACAGATTATCTACATACATTATCACAGTGGGCTTCCCACATATTATCTACATACACTACCACACTGGCCCCCACAGATTCCCTACATACACTACCACACTGGCCCCCACAGATTCCCTACATACACTACCACACTGGCCCCCACAGATTCCCTACATACATTACCACACTGGCCCCCACAGCTTCCCTACATACACTACCAC
>NW_013732857.1:0-244 GCF_000517525.1 Limulus polyphemus | reverse complement strand
AAACAATATGAATAATGATAATTCCTCATACAATTCTAAATATACTTAATTCAAATTTCAATATGAATAATGATAATTCCTCATACAATTCTAAATATACTTAATTTAAATTTCAATATGAATAATGATAATTCCTCATACAATTCTAAATATACTTAATTCAAATTTCAATATGAATAATGATAATTCCCATAAAATTTTAAATATCTTAAGGTCAATAGCACTAATGATAATTCCTTATACA
>NW_013732856.1:0-244 GCF_000517525.1 Limulus polyphemus | reverse complement strand
ATTCTCAACGATATATATATATATATCTATGTATATATATGGTAAATAAAAACTTCTGCTTAAAAATTCACATCGATATATATATATATATGGTAAATAAAAACTTCTGATTAAACATTTACATCGATATATATATATATATATGGTAAATAAAACTTCTAATTAAAAATCCACATCGATATATATATATATGGTAACTAAAAACTTCTTATTAAATATTCTCAACGATATACATATACATGTT
>NW_013732855.1:0-244 GCF_000517525.1 Limulus polyphemus | reverse complement strand
CATCTGACATTCAATCCATCAATCACAATATTAATAATTGCCAACATGTTTAGTATGTTCAGGGTGCTTGATGTAGTTGGATTTCATTTGATGACCTTCACCCAAGTAACTCTTCAATGCAAGACGTTAATTCTCTATTATCGTCGAAATGTGGGTGAAGAACAATGAAATCCATCATATGGAACAAGAATCATTGTTTGTTCCAGATGGAAAGGACTTGATTTAGTGTGAAGCAATGAATTCC
>NW_013732854.1:0-244 GCF_000517525.1 Limulus polyphemus | reverse complement strand
GTAAACAACTTTTCTAATATGAATTAGTCTTTAGTTTTAGATCGTGATTTGAAATACCACACCTCTATATATCTTGTCGAATTTCGATACGTTCTATTTGCAGAATAATATAATTTGGGAAAATGGATGTCTGTTTGTCCATTGCGCGTGAATATGAAAAAGAAGAGAAAAAGAAATACGAAAAACAACAACAATTATACGTATAGGTGTAAGGTGTATTAAGAGCGACTCTCATGGATGCATG
>NW_013732853.1:0-244 GCF_000517525.1 Limulus polyphemus | reverse complement strand
TTTTACAATGGTGAACATACTTGATATAAGTGTAATTATTAAAGGGTATTCCATTTTACAACAGTGAACATACTTGATATAAGTGTTATTATTAAAGGATATTCCATTTTACAACAGTGAACATGCTTGATATAAGTGTAATTATTAAAGGATATTCCATTTTATAAAAGTAAACATACTTGATATAAGTGTAATTATTAAAGGGTATTCCATTTTACAACGGTGAACATACTTGATATAAGTG
>NW_013732852.1:0-244 GCF_000517525.1 Limulus polyphemus | reverse complement strand
AAGCCAGTTTTTACAGTATAGGAACTACACAATAAGCCAGTTTTTACAGTCTAGGAACTACACAATAAGCCAGTTTTTACAGTCTAAGAACTACACGATAAGCCAGTTTTACAGTCTAGGAACTACACAATAAGCCAGTTTTACAGTCCAGGAACTACACGATAAGTCAGTTTTTACAGTCTTGGAACTACACGATAAGTCAGTTTTTACAGTCTTGGAACTACACGATAAGTCAGTTTTTACA
>NW_013732851.1:0-244 GCF_000517525.1 Limulus polyphemus | reverse complement strand
CCTCTCACTCATTACTTGTACTAAGCTGAAGCATCTTGATGAACTTTAAAAATCAACTTTCTGATGTTAATAGCAATTATAAATAACATTGAAATTGCTCCTAGTAGCAGCATATAAAGTACTCAGAAAAACTGCTATAAGTATAATTAGTTCAGTAACTGCTGTAAGTATAATTAGTTCAGTAACTGCTGTAAGTATAATTAGTTCAGTAATTGTTATAAGTATAATTAGTTCAGTAACTGCT
>NW_013732850.1:0-244 GCF_000517525.1 Limulus polyphemus | reverse complement strand
TGCATTGACAACTTTGCTTTTCCTTAAGGGTCTAATTGTCTGTCACACCAGTTATGATTGACAACTTTGCTTTTCCTTAAGGGTCTAATTGTCTGTCACACCAGTTATTAAGAGTCTAAGCGTCTATCACACCAGTTCTGCATTGACAACTTTACTTTCATTAAGAGTCTAAGCGTCTATCACACCAGTTCTGCATTGACAACTTTACTTTCATTAAGAGTCTAAGCGTCTATCACACCAGTTC
>NW_013732849.1:0-244 GCF_000517525.1 Limulus polyphemus | reverse complement strand
CCAATTACATAGGACGACAAGCTACTTAAACGTTTCTTACTTGCAAACCTTACTTGTAATCAATTACACAGGACGACAAGCTACTTAAACGTTTCTTACTTGCAAACAATTACATAGGACGACAAGCTACTTAAACGTTTCTTACTTGCAAACAATGACATAGGACGACAAGCTACTTAAACGTTTCTTACTTGCAAACAATGACATAGGACGACAAGCTACTTAAACATTTCTTACTTACAAA
>NW_013732848.1:0-244 GCF_000517525.1 Limulus polyphemus | reverse complement strand
CATCAAAGGACAACAGATGTGTTGTGTGTTTCAACTTGTTTAACTAGAGCTGTATGTAAGAAGTTGGAGATTAAAAAACACATTTCAGTTGACCAAATCTTTCACAGGAATGATTATACCACATATTAATATACCACGTCTAAATCAGTACTAAGATTGTCACATGTATACCACATGTGAATATACCACCTCTATATCAGTACCAAGATGGTCACACGTATACCACGTCTAAATCAGTACCAAG
>NW_013732847.1:0-244 GCF_000517525.1 Limulus polyphemus | reverse complement strand
GGTTGAGTGTGTGTGCTGTGAATAACGGTAATGGTTGAGTGTGTGTGCTGTGAATAACGATACTAGTTTTGTTAGTGTGTACTGTATCAATACTAAATGCACTAGTATTAAAAATGACTCGTGATTTAAGGAATAGTTGGTTCCGAATATATAATATATTATGTTATATAATAATAGATTGTATATACGAGTATATAGATATATTAGTAAGTATGTTACATAATAATAATGACTATACATAGAT
>NW_013732846.1:0-244 GCF_000517525.1 Limulus polyphemus | reverse complement strand
CCACGGTAACGTTTAACGCTATTCTACTGCCCGTCTACCACTAATGTGGTGTGACACGTGTGTAAAACATAGAAGTTTGATACACTCACAGACTATGTTAATTCTATATGGCGCGTTACAATCAGGAGAGATAACCTGGAAAGAATTTAATTCTAACCGTCCAGCGGCGTAGCAAGCGGGGGGGGGGGGGTTACCCCCGCTTTTCAATCTGTCCCGGTAAAAATGCGTCCAAATTAGGAGAAGC
>NW_013732845.1:0-244 GCF_000517525.1 Limulus polyphemus | reverse complement strand
CAAACAAACAAACATATCGCTTAACTCAAGATATTATCCTTGTTGCTGTAAAACTGCAATAATCCGAGTCATACCTAAATCAACAAAGGATCTTTACGACCCTTCAAACTATAGACACATTAGTTTCTTGAATAACATTGGGAAATCATTAGAAAAAATATCACCAAAACCTTCAAACTACAGACACATTAGTTTCTTGAATAACATTGGGAAACTATTAGAAAAAAATATCACCAAAACCTTC
>NW_013732844.1:0-244 GCF_000517525.1 Limulus polyphemus | reverse complement strand
GTTATGATTGTCATATTATCTTTTGATGTGGGATTCATAGTAACTTTTGTTGTTATGTTTCATGCACCAGTACACTAACATACTAAGATCAATCTGAAAGAAACAAGTCGGAAAACAATAAACCAGACACTTACAGAGAAGACAAACGTATCACCAGTACACTAACATACTCAGATCAATCTGAAAGAAACAAGTCGGAAAACAATAAACCAGACACTTACAGAGAAGACAAACGTATCACCAG
>NW_013732843.1:0-244 GCF_000517525.1 Limulus polyphemus | reverse complement strand
TATGTCCGGGTATTATATTAATTACTACATCACATACAACATTTTTATGTGTATCCATGTATTATATCTATTACTACACCACATTTTAAATTCTAATGTATGTCCGGGTTAATATCAATTACTGCAACACATATAACATTATAATGTATGTACATGTATTATATCAATTACTAGAAGTTATAAATCATTCTTACGCATGTCCATGTATTATATCAATTACTACATCACATATAACATTCTAATG
>NW_013732842.1:0-244 GCF_000517525.1 Limulus polyphemus | reverse complement strand
ATGATATCAAGTTCTTCTTAGTTCAACCGCATTTGCAAAACGAATGTTAATTTTATATTATCCATATAACATATTATTATATATTTCTTATTTTATTTTTTACATACGTACGCGGATACTAACATACAAAAAACTACGTAAACAAGGCCATATAGGATTATATTTACACACACCTACACTAACGTTGTAACTGCCAAAAAAAAATATTACATTTTGACACATAAAGAAATCCGATCTAAAGCTT
>NW_013732841.1:0-244 GCF_000517525.1 Limulus polyphemus | reverse complement strand
CCAATTTCTAGGAATGCCCTCATCCAATGATCATTCCCTTTTAAAGCACTAGAACAATCAACTTCTAGGAATGCTCTCATCCAATGATCATTCCCTTTGAAAGCACTGGAACAACCAATTTCTAGGAATGCTCTCATCCAATGATCATTCCCTTTCAAAGCACTAGAACAACCAACTTCTTGGAATGCCCTCATCCAATGATCATTCCCTTTGAAAGCACTAGAACAACCAATTTCTAGGAATG
>NW_013732840.1:0-244 GCF_000517525.1 Limulus polyphemus | reverse complement strand
TCGTTTTTTTGTTTTTATTTTGCCGTCTACTGTTCTTCTATGTTAGCCCTACTACTTCACATCAATGTTATTTGTCCATAGAATAATTTTTAATGTAAATAGTGTAGGGAATAACAAAGAATAATTTCTTGTGAACAGCTGAGAAACTGGTCTTTCTGTAGAAATTTTCTGACTCTCTGAATCACGTGACTTGAGCAGTTAGAAATTCAGCTTTACCTCCCACTACGTTTTCATTGGAAAAATA
>NW_013732839.1:0-245 GCF_000517525.1 Limulus polyphemus | reverse complement strand
CTTTATCCTTATATGAATGTCTACGGTTGGATTTTTATGTCGGAAAATTAGTGTTAAATTGCTCTGTTTTTGAAATAAAAAAATACTACAAATTGCCATTATTATGTGAGCGTTTCTAACAATTGTACTACGGGTTTTATGTGCGCATAATAATGTACTCACAGTTTCGTTCAACGTTGCAGCTGGATGCAGTTATTATCCAGCAGATGATGTCTTACGAAATGCATATAGTACGTAGACATCAC
>NW_013732838.1:0-245 GCF_000517525.1 Limulus polyphemus | reverse complement strand
ATTATTCAGAAAAGGTAATAATTAAAAACACTAATTTTGATTTGTTGATTAATTTCCTGACATTAATTGATTTAATTGTAATTGTGGTTAATCACTTATGTGATACTAAGTGACATAATCGATGCTCATAAGTAATTGAATTAATTTTCTAGCTCTACTCATAGGTAGTTAATTTATCAAGTTAATAACCTAGTTCTACCAACAAGTATGAATACCTGAATATTGTTTTGTACATACATGAACTG
>NW_013732837.1:0-245 GCF_000517525.1 Limulus polyphemus | reverse complement strand
AAGAATTCTACCCCTCATCTGAGGTTATTGATGGTGTGTAATTCTCACAAAAACCAGTATGACTCAGTGATAAATAATGAACCAAATGATAGATTGAGCTTCATAAAGTAATTTTTGAATATAACTATACTTTCTAATTTAGAAATGAGAATACATTTTCCTTAAAACTTTGAAATTTCAAAAAAGTTAAGGAAAGTGGGTTAAAAAAATTATGTAATTTAAACTCCATATCATTAGTAGTATTT
>NW_013732836.1:0-245 GCF_000517525.1 Limulus polyphemus | reverse complement strand
AAGTATTTTGATATATGGACTGGAGAAACTCGATCATAGCTCACGTGTAAATATTTTGTTGTATAGATTGGAGAAGCTCGATCACAGCTCACGTGTAAATATTTTGTTGTATAGACTAGGGAAGCTCGATCATAGCTCACGTGTAAATATTTTGATGTATAGACTGGAGAAACTCGATCATAGCTCACGTGTAAATATTTTGTTGTATAGATTGGAGAAGCTCGATCACAGCTCACGTGTAAATT
>NW_013732835.1:0-245 GCF_000517525.1 Limulus polyphemus | reverse complement strand
CTGCAGCCCCATTATTTGAATTTCAAATTATTTCAGGCACTGGAAAAAGATAAAGGTAAAAAAGGAAAAAAGAGTAAAGCAAGTAAAAAGAAGAAAAAAGCTAAAAAAACAGGAAAAAAAGGAAAAAAGAAAGAAAAAGATCTCACGCCTGATAGGTCAGTTTTTTGGTTTGTTTTTTTCAATTTAGTTAAACACAATGACCGAGAAATGTTTTGATGTTAATTCATTTTAACCAACCTGACTTT
>NW_013732834.1:0-245 GCF_000517525.1 Limulus polyphemus | reverse complement strand
GGGAAAAATGGATATCATTTTCGAATTCAGCGTACGGGGATTACTTTAGAGCATGTAAAAATTTTAAGATAATAAAACCATCGCAGGTCTGTGTAATCTTCCATATGATTGTTGCTATTGTTTCAAAGCAAAGTTACATAATGGGTTATCTACGCTATATCCACCATGGGAAATATGAGCCGCACTAGATAAAAAATGGTGTTAATAGATTATATTGTAATTGGCTGTGATCCAACCAATGAGAC
>NW_013732833.1:0-245 GCF_000517525.1 Limulus polyphemus | reverse complement strand
GTTTCTGTACATACTTTTCCCCTAGGGGCTTCAGTACTAACGTGTCTTTGTTTCAGTACATACTTTTCCCCTAGGGGCTTCAGTACTAACGTGTCTTTGTTTCAGTACATACTTTTCCCCTAGGGACTTCAGTACTAAAGTGTCTTTGTTTCTGTACATACTTTTCCCCTAGGGGCTTCAGTACTAAAGTGTCTTTGTTTCAGTACATACTTTTCCCCTAGGGGCTTCAGTACTAACGTGTCTTT
>NW_013732832.1:0-245 GCF_000517525.1 Limulus polyphemus | reverse complement strand
CTACATGTAACACTAGGTAAGGTTATGTGTTATCGTAGTTAACAGAATAAACGGTAATACAAACTGACTAAGAAAATGACCAAATTAGACCCTCTGACTAGGACTAGACAAAGACAATGACCAAATTAAACCATCTGACTAGGACTAGACAAAGACAATGACCAAATTAGACCATCTGACTATCACTGTAACTGAAATATAAATTGCAGACTAAATAGGTTGATAGAAAAAGTTGGTGTATCATC
>NW_013732831.1:0-245 GCF_000517525.1 Limulus polyphemus | reverse complement strand
AATGTAAAGGTGAAAGAATTAGTCGTTATTTATAAGAAGATTAGTTGATTTTCTGCTTTTGCTTTCCAAACAATAAAATAAGTTTGTATTCTACTGTCCAAATAACAGAATAAGTTGCTTTACTGTGTTTCTCTGAATAACTTTTTTCTTTCTCTCTTCTTTCATAAATCAGATATTTCTTTGTTGTTGTTGTCTTCTGGATAAGAAACTTACCCTTTCATTGTTGTTGTCCTCTGGATAAGAAA
>NW_013732830.1:0-245 GCF_000517525.1 Limulus polyphemus | reverse complement strand
GATAAGGATCACCACATTCACACGAGACGACATTCCCCGTTTACTGATAAGGATCACCACATTCACACGAGACGACATTCCCCGTTTACTGATAAGGATCACCACATTCACACGAGACGACATTCCCCGTTTCCTGATAAGGATCACCACATTCACACGAGACGACATTCTCCGTTTATTGATAAGGATCACCACATTCACACGAGACGACATTTTCCGTTTACTGATAAGGATCACCACATTCA
>NW_013732829.1:0-245 GCF_000517525.1 Limulus polyphemus | reverse complement strand
TAATTATTTAACTTTAATGTATTTTTTGGATTATGGTAAGTGAACATTGTTGTTCTTTATGATGTACAACAAAATCAATCTGAAATTTACAAGGTACACTTTAAAAAGTGTACAACTGTTTAAGAGCTTAAATACGTGAATAACGAGGTTAATGCAGAGTTTGTTCAACATATATCTGTTGTTCAAGTACTAAATGATATGAGTTATTTGTCTGTGCAAATATCCTTCACAAGAAAACTATACAA
>NW_013732828.1:0-245 GCF_000517525.1 Limulus polyphemus | reverse complement strand
TTATGTCACGTTTTTCATTCAGTGTTAAACAGTATTATGTTACTGGGCTTTTACAAACCGTAATAAAAACTGTGTCACTCTTCTTCGTTCAGTGTCTAAAATTATCATGTTACTGTTCTTCTACAAACCATAAAAAAACAGTGTCACCCTTCTTCATTCAGTGTCAAACAGTATCATGTTACCGGTCTATTACAAACCATAATAGAAACTGTGTCACTCTTCTTAATTCAGTGTCAAACAGTATC
>NW_013732827.1:0-245 GCF_000517525.1 Limulus polyphemus | reverse complement strand
ATATATATATATCATCTCTGTTGCTGAACATGTAATTACAGCTGTTAACACGCACAGTTCATATATATATATATATCATCTCTGTTGCTGAACATGTAATTACAGCTGTTAACACGCACAGTTCATATATATATATATCATCTCTGTTGCTGAACATGTAATTACAGCTGTTAACACGCACAGTTCATATATATATATATATATATCATCTCTGTTGCTGAACATGTAATTACAGCTGTTAACAC
>NW_013732826.1:0-245 GCF_000517525.1 Limulus polyphemus | reverse complement strand
TAGGTATTGATTTCTGCTATTCTTCATTAGAAGTTTGGTGTGTTATCCATTTGTTTCCCCTTCCTGAAAACTGTCGAAAACAAATTAACACGAATTTCAGTTCGTCTCTTGGTGGATCAGCAGTAAGTTTACGAAGCTATAATTATGAAATCCAGGAGTTCGATTCCCAGTGGTGATCATTACGTAGTTTTGCGCTAAAAACAAAAGAGGACTTGAGATCAAAATCCCTATCAATGCCCAACAAT
>NW_013732825.1:0-245 GCF_000517525.1 Limulus polyphemus | reverse complement strand
TAGAGTATAACACTTGGATATATGCGTATGTCATAGAGTATGACACTTGGATATATGCGTGTGTCATAGAGTATAACACTTGGATATATGCGTACAGATAATGTACAGATACCACTGTGGTCCGCCGAGATGACAACACAATGTGTACAGATACCACTGTGGTCCGCCGAGATGGCAACATAATGTACAGATACCACTGTGGTCCGCCGAGATGACAACATAATGTACAGATACAACTGTGGTTC
>NW_013732824.1:0-245 GCF_000517525.1 Limulus polyphemus | reverse complement strand
ACTTCTAACGCTGTATACATTATTGAGATAACATACTGACACTTGTAACGTTGTATACATTATTGAGGTAACATACTGACACTTATCACGTTGTATACATTATTGAGATAACATACCGACACTTGTAACGTTGTATACATGATTGAGATAACATACCGACACTTGTAACGTTGTATACATTATTGAGATAACATACTGACACTTATAACGTTGTATACATTATGGAGATAACATACTGACACTTG
>NW_013732823.1:0-245 GCF_000517525.1 Limulus polyphemus | reverse complement strand
TAGTTACCGAATTTATAAAAAATATACTCATCGTTAGCGTTACTTGGTACAACAACTACAGGAACACCTAGGTGTATCTCTAGTTACCGAATTTGTAATCACCATACTCATCGTTAGCGTTATTTGGTACAACTACTCCACGAACACACAGGTGTAACTCTAGTTACCGAATTTGTAACCACCATTCTCATCTTTAGCGTTATTTGGTACAACAACTCCACAAATACCTAAGTGTAACTCTAGTT
>NW_013732822.1:0-245 GCF_000517525.1 Limulus polyphemus | reverse complement strand
AAAGTTACACATAAAGTGACTGTACGTTACTTTTTACTAAAGTAATTCTAATTGGATTACCTGTTTGTGTGCTGACATTGCAGAAAGTTATACATAAAGTGACTGTACGTTACTTTTTACTCAAGTTAATTCTAATGGATTACCTGTTTGTGTGCTGACATTGCAGAAGGTCCTCGCAGTGACTATACGTTACTTTTTACTAAAGTAATTCTAATGGATTACCTGTTTGTGTGCTGACATTGCAG
>NW_013732821.1:0-245 GCF_000517525.1 Limulus polyphemus | reverse complement strand
TGATTAAGTTATATGTACAGTTAATTGTGTGTATGGCAAGTTTCTCTAAATTTTATTATAATTATGTGAACACATTAATTTTTTTTAAGCCTGTAATATTCAACAAAGTGGATAAAAATAATATTTATAGAACTGGTTGAATGCTACTGTCTGCAAAACAAATGCCCCCAGTGGCACAGTAGTATGTCTGCAGACTTACAACACTATAAACTGGGTTTTGATACCTATGGTGGGCAGAGCACAGC
>NW_013732820.1:0-245 GCF_000517525.1 Limulus polyphemus | reverse complement strand
AACATCTCTAGATATGACATTCAACTGTAATTTATTTGATATGTAAACATCTTTAGATATGACATTCAACTGTAATTTATTTGATATTTAAACATCTCTAGATATGACATTCAACTGTAATTTATTTGATATGTAAACATCTCTAGATATGACATTCAATTGTAATTTATTTGATATTTAAACATCTCTAGATATGACATTCAACTGTAATTTATTTGATATGTAAACATCTTTAGATATGACCC
>NW_013732819.1:0-245 GCF_000517525.1 Limulus polyphemus | reverse complement strand
GTCACTTTACTAATCACGTAGTTTTTCACGTAGTTTATGAACATTACTATGTGATTAGCAATACTCATAATAGTTTATGAATATTGGTGTCACTTTACTTCTAACATAGTTTATGTAAACTATGTGATTTATTAAAGTGACACCAATATTCATAAACTATGAGAGTAATAAAGTGACACCAATATACATAAACTATGTGTTTAGTAAAGTGACACCAATATTCATAAACTACGTGATTAGTAAAG
>NW_013732818.1:0-245 GCF_000517525.1 Limulus polyphemus | reverse complement strand
AGTTACTAAACAGTGAACAATCCACCAAACTGATATAGCTACTAAACAGTGAACAATCCACCAAACTGATATAGCTACTAAACAGTGAACAATCCACCAAATCCACCAAACTGATATAGCTACTAAACAGTGAACAATCCACCAAACTGATATAGCTACTAAACAGTGAACAATCCACCAAACTGATATAGCTACTAAACAGTGAACAATCCACCAAACTGATATAGCTACTAAACAGTGAACAA
>NW_013732817.1:0-245 GCF_000517525.1 Limulus polyphemus | reverse complement strand
AAACATATCTTAATGTCACCATTCTAATTACTATAATAGCTAGAATTATCTTAATGTCACCATTTTAATCAATTTTATAGTCAGACATATCTTAATGTCACCATTTTAATTACTATTATAGCTAAAATTATCTTAATGTCACCATTTTAATCACTTTTATAATCAGACTTATTTTAATGTCACCATTTTAATCAATTATATAGTCAGGACTATCTTAATGTCACCATTCTATACTATTATAGCTA
>NW_013732816.1:0-245 GCF_000517525.1 Limulus polyphemus | reverse complement strand
CAACATTTCTCTTCATAACTTTGGAGCAGTGCTTGTATCAGTTTTAAACATTTCTCTTCATAACTTTGGAACAAAGACAGTATAAATGTAGTTTTTCTCTTCATAACTTTGGAGCAGTGCCAGTATCAGTTTTCAACATTTCTTTCATAATATTGAAACAAAGACAGTACAAATGGAATGTTTCTCTTCATAAGTTTGGAACAGTGCCAGTATCAGTTTCAATATTTTTCTTCATAACTTTGGAG
>NW_013732815.1:0-245 GCF_000517525.1 Limulus polyphemus | reverse complement strand
GACTCACACTACCAATTTTTCTTAAAAGTTCATTTGGGAGTTTTCTTTATTTTGTATGTGAGATTTTTTTAAAGTTCGATATGCGATTTTAGAGCTATTTAGGTCCTCTCGTGTCTCATACATTAGACACGTTTACAAACGTTTTTCAGACAAAAGAAACCGCCAATTTTAGAGCTATTTAGGCCTCTCGTGTCTCATACATTAGACACGTTTACAAACGTTTTTTCAGACAAAAGAAACCGCCA
>NW_013732814.1:0-245 GCF_000517525.1 Limulus polyphemus | reverse complement strand
AGTGATTTATCACACAAACTACATTATTGTGTGACGAGCACATAAAACAAGATTTAGTGATTTATCACACAAACTACATTATTGTGTGACAAGCACATAAAACAAGATTTAATGACTTATCACACAATACTACATTATTGTGTGACAAGCACATAAAACAAGATTTAGTGATCTATCACACAAACTACATTATTGTGTGACAAGCACATAAAACAAGATTTAATGATTTATCACACAAACTACGT
>NW_013732813.1:0-245 GCF_000517525.1 Limulus polyphemus | reverse complement strand
ATTTAGGTCTTTTAATATAGATGGAAAGTGGCTGGTAGGTCTTTTACGATATATGGATAGTAGCTGACAGGTCTTTTAATACAGATGCATAGTCTTTTATTATAGATGGATTGTGTCTGTTAGGTCTTTTATTACAGATGGATTGTAGCTGGTAGGTCTTTTACTATAGATGGATAGTGGCTGGTAGCTCTTCAATTATAGATGGATTGTGGCTGATAGGTCTTTTATTACAGATGTAAAATGGC
>NW_013732812.1:0-245 GCF_000517525.1 Limulus polyphemus | reverse complement strand
ATCCAGTCCAGTGAACCTAGCTTCGTTTATATCCTCACCTTATCCAGTCCAGTGAACCTAGCTTAGTTTATATCCTCACCTTAACCAGTCCAGTGACCTAGCTTAGTTTATATCCACACTTTAACCAGTCCAGTAAACCTAGTTTAGTTTATATCCTCACCATAACCAGTCCAGTAAACCTAGCTTAGTTTATATCCACACTTTAACCAGTCCAGTAAACCTAGCTTAGTTTATATCCTCACCAT
>NW_013732811.1:0-245 GCF_000517525.1 Limulus polyphemus | reverse complement strand
GATGTGTATCGATTAAAAATGGTTCTATAACAAACCGAGTAACATGTGTATCGATTAAAACTGGTTCTGTAACAAACCGAGTAACATGTGTATCGATTAAAACTGGTGCTATAACAAACCGAGTACCATGTGTATCGATTACAAATGGTTCTATAACAAACCGAGTAACATGTGTATCGATTAAAACTGGTGCTATAACAAACCGAGTACCATGTGTATCGATTACAAATGGTTCTATAACAACC
>NW_013732810.1:0-245 GCF_000517525.1 Limulus polyphemus | reverse complement strand
ACTATTCCAGTTTCATTTATATATAAACAATTATTTCAGTTCCACTTGTAGATAAACAACTATTCCAGTTTCATTTATATATAATTGTTTATATATAAACAATTATCCCAGTTTCACTTATAGATAAACAACTATTCCAGTTTCATTTATATATAAACAATTATCCCAGTTTCACTTATAGATAAACAACTATTCCAGTTTCATTTATGTATAAACAATTATCCCAGTTTTACTTGTAGATAAAT
>NW_013732809.1:0-245 GCF_000517525.1 Limulus polyphemus | reverse complement strand
ATATATATATATATATATATATATATATATACATAGCTTTTTTTTCCGACTAGTCCGAGTGCAAAGGGGTTTCCACACTAATATTAAAAATACTTTTCTTCTTATCAAAAATTTTAAATTGCACTTGCATAATCTCTAAAACCTCCTAAATAAATTTCAAAATTTTTTTCAATAAAACTTTAATGTTTATCTGTTATTTTCTCTACCTTAACTCTATTGTGAGTCTATACAAGAGTGGTCAATTT
>NW_013732808.1:0-245 GCF_000517525.1 Limulus polyphemus | reverse complement strand
TGATATTCGGATCCCGATAACAGTGTTTTTTTGTTGTTTTTTTTAATTTCGTGCAAAGCTGCACGAGGGCTATCTGTGCTAGCACTTCTTTAATTTTGAACTGATAGACTCATTGGAATTCAGCACCGCCTAACTCTTGTCTGACCAAATAGTGGTTTCTGACATCATTCTTATAACGCACCCACACCCCAAGATACGAAGCGTAATTTTTTTTTTTTTTGGACGGTAACAGTATTGTACGAACC
>NW_013732807.1:0-245 GCF_000517525.1 Limulus polyphemus | reverse complement strand
CATATTATACATATATATATATATATATTGATGAATTTGTTTTATTTCATTATACTATATATATGTGTGAATTTATTCTATTTCATCATACTAGATATATATATATTGGTGTATTTATTGTATTTCATCATTGTATTTATATAAATATATGTATTGGTTAATTTTTTCTATTTTATCATACTATATATATGTATATTGGTGAATTTATTGTATTTCTTCATATTATATATATATAACATATATAC
>NW_013732806.1:0-245 GCF_000517525.1 Limulus polyphemus | reverse complement strand
TATCTTCAAAAGTTTGTTTGTTTTGAATTTCGCGCAAAGCTACACGAGGGCTATCTGCGCTAGCCGTCCCTAATTTAGCAGTGTAAGACTAGAGGGAAGGCAGCTAGTCATCGTCACCCACCGCCAACTCTAGGGCTACTCTTTTACCAACGAATAGTGGGATTGACCGTCACATTATAACGCCCCCACGGCTGAAAGGGCCAGATTGCGAGTCGAGCGTCCTAACCACCTGGCCATGCCGGGCC
>NW_013732805.1:0-245 GCF_000517525.1 Limulus polyphemus | reverse complement strand
TATCTCCTGATGTTATAGAACGTTTGACATCAAATCTAAACTTTGTATGGCTACTTTATAATTGTTTGTCCTCTATCTAACAAACAAATTACAAGGTTAAAAATATAATTTACAACAGTACACATAAAAAACAATAAATGCTGTATTGAAATGTTTGTGTGGTGCGTTTAAAAGGCTGTACTGAAATGTTTGTGTGGTGCGTTTAAAAGGTTGTATTGAAATGTTTGTGTGGTGCGTTTAAAAGG
>NW_013732804.1:0-245 GCF_000517525.1 Limulus polyphemus | reverse complement strand
CCAACACACACACACACACACACACACATATATATATATATATATATATATATAAAGAAATTTTCATAGATCTATGTATCTCGTACTTTGATCTAACATATATTGTTACGATAGCGGAAGTCACGTGACGCTGCTGGCACGTTTGGCGCTTGTATCTTGCGTGAAATTTTCTCGAATGATCATGAATTTTCGCGGGAGTCCCAAACGCCCTCATCTTTAGTATACAAGCCTGGCAGAGAAGCCAT
>NW_013732803.1:0-245 GCF_000517525.1 Limulus polyphemus | reverse complement strand
AATATGACACAAGGATTGTATCCTGTATTTAGGAATATGACACAAGGATTGTACCCGGTATTTAGGAATACACAAGGATTGTACCCGGTATTTAGGAATATGACACAAGGATTGTATCCGGTATTTAGAAATATGACACAAGGATTGTACCCGGTATTTAGGAATATGACACAAGGATTGTACCCGGTATTTAGGAATACACAAGGATTGTACCCGGTATTTAGGAATACACTAGGATTGTACTC
>NW_013732802.1:0-245 GCF_000517525.1 Limulus polyphemus | reverse complement strand
TGTCTGATCATCAAGTCACCTTAGATAAAGACGGTTAAAAACAACAACAAACAATCAATACGTCTGATCATCAAGTCGTCTTAGATAAAGACGGTTAAAAACAACAACAAACAATCGATACGTCTGATCACCAAGTCACATTAGATAAAGACGGTTAAAAACAACAAACAATCGATACGTCTGATCATCCAGTCGTTTTAGATAAAGACGGTTAAAAACAACAACAACAAACAATCGATACGTCT
>NW_013732801.1:0-245 GCF_000517525.1 Limulus polyphemus | reverse complement strand
TAGTTTCTGTCGCGCGTTAGAATTAACTGTAATATGTAGTTTCTGTCGCGCGTTAGAATTAACTGTAATATGTAGTTTCTGTCGCGCGTTAGAATTAACTGTAATATGTAGTTTCTGTCGCGCGTTAGAATTAACTGTAATATGTGGTTTCTGTCGCGCGTTAGAATTAACTGTAATATGTGGTTTCTGTCAGGCTTTAGAATTAACTGTAATATGTAGTTTCTGTCGTGCGTTACAATTAATCT
>NW_013732800.1:0-245 GCF_000517525.1 Limulus polyphemus | reverse complement strand
TAAGTCAGTTTTAAAACAGTACTAATTATTACTTTAAGTCACAGTTTTAAACCAGTGTTATGTATTACTTTAAGTCACAGTTTTAAAACAGTGCTATGTATTACTTTAAGTCAGTTTTAAAACAGTGCTATGTATTACTTTAAGTCACAGTTTTAAAACAGTACTAATTATTACTTTATGTCACAGTTTTAAAACAGTACTATGTATTACTTGAAGTCACAGTTTTAAAACATACTATGTATTAC
>NW_013732799.1:0-245 GCF_000517525.1 Limulus polyphemus | reverse complement strand
TGGACCATACAATAAAGATAATGGTAATGCCAAATCATGTACATTAAAATGGACCATACAATAAAGATAATGGTAATGTCAAATCATGTACATTAAAATGGACCATACAATAAAGATAATGGTAATGCCAAATCATGTACATTAAAATAGACCATACAATAAAGATAATGGTAATGCCAAATCATGTACATTAAAATGGACCATACAATAAAGATAATGGTAATGTCAAATCATGTACATTAAAA
>NW_013732798.1:0-245 GCF_000517525.1 Limulus polyphemus | reverse complement strand
ACAGTTAACTACGTTTATGTATACGTACAAATAGAACAGTTAACTACGTTTATGTACACGTACAAATAGAACAGTTAACTATGTATACATACAAATAGAACAGTTAACTATGTATACATACAAATGGAACAGTTAACTACGTTTATGTATATGTACAATTACAACAGTTAACTACTATGTATACATACAAATAGAACAGTTAACTACGTTTATGTATATACAAATAGAACAGTTAACTACTATGT
>NW_013732797.1:0-245 GCF_000517525.1 Limulus polyphemus | reverse complement strand
TAGAAGTATATAGGCCAACTAGATCCTTGGAACTATATACTTCTACCAACTAGATCCTTGGATCTATATACTTCTTACAACAAGATCCTTGGAAGGTAGAAGTATATAGTTCCAAGGATCTAGTTGGTAGAAGTATATAGTTCCAAGGATCTAGCTGGTAGAAGTATATAGTTCCAAGGATCTAGTTGGTAGAAGTATATAGTTCCAAGGATCTAGCTGGTAGAAGTATATAGTTCCAAGGATGT
>NW_013732796.1:0-245 GCF_000517525.1 Limulus polyphemus | reverse complement strand
CAACCAGATGCTGTGTTCCAATAAAGTCCAATAATAAAAAACAACCATATGCCATGCTCCAATAATAAAAAACAACCAGATACCATGTTCCAATAAAGTCCAATAAAAAACAACCAGATGCCCCATTCCAATAAAGTCCAATAATAAAAAAACAAACAGCTGATGTGTTCCAATAAAGTCCAATAATAAAAAACAACCAGATGTGTTCCAATAAAGTCCAATAATAAAAACAACCAGATGCTGTG
>NW_013732795.1:0-245 GCF_000517525.1 Limulus polyphemus | reverse complement strand
GCACATTCACCGCGTGACTTACAACTTGTTTGGCGGAATTATTAGTTAGACAAGGTTCAAATTCGTTAAAACTAAACAGTTGATAAATATGAATAGATGTATACTCTTACAAGCTTTAAGCTGTATAGAAAAACAACTGTAGTTTCTTGTTACGGTTTGCAGTCATTCTAGAAAGAAAAAAAAAGAGTAATTTAGATTTATTTCCTAATTTTTTTATGGAGGTTATGAGGTCAATTTGACCAACC
>NW_013732794.1:0-245 GCF_000517525.1 Limulus polyphemus | reverse complement strand
CTGTTTTCCCAATCTTGACGTACGACATGGACTGTTTTCCCAATCTTGACGTACGACATGGACTGTTTTCCCAATCTTGACGTACGACATGGACTGTTCTCCCAATCTTGACGTACGACATGGACTGTTCTCCCAATCTTGACGTACGACATGGACTGTTTTCCCAATCTTGACGTACGACATGGACTGTTCTCCGTATACCTTTGAATTCACTTGCTACTATTTTTCACACACATCTATAAAGG
>NW_013732793.1:0-245 GCF_000517525.1 Limulus polyphemus | reverse complement strand
ATTAATAGAAGGTACTAGAATGCCAAAAAAAACTGTCTATTGGTTGTAATGTTCTAAGGTATTACATTTTCATTGAAAATTAACAGAAAAAACTAAAAGGAACTTATTAATAGAAGGTACTAGAATGCCAAAAAAAACTGTCTATTGGTTGTAATGTTCTAGGGTATTACATTTTCATTGAAAATTAACAGAAAAAACTAAAAGGAACTTATTAATAGAAGGTACTAGAATGCCAAAAAACTGTA
>NW_013732792.1:0-245 GCF_000517525.1 Limulus polyphemus | reverse complement strand
GAACTGATTATTCGTATGTAGCTTTGAAAAAAGTGCATTAAAACCTGTAATATATTATACACTATATCCGATACCTTACTAAAAATAGATAACAAAACATTACTTGTTCTAACGATAACCGTTAAGAAATTTTAAAGGTTTTTTTTTTAATCAAGTATTTGATCAGAATGAAATGAGGCAGCCAAGAAAAACTGATTTCATTTTTGAAAATGGAGCATAGTGAGATGCTAATGCTTTTGACAAGA
>NW_013732791.1:0-245 GCF_000517525.1 Limulus polyphemus | reverse complement strand
ATATCAAATATATAAATAATTAAAATGTAACCGTCTTCAGACCATATCAAATATATAAATAATTAAAATGTAACCGTCTTCAGACCATATCAAACATATAAATAATCAAAATTTAACCGTCTTCAGACCATAACAAATATATAAATAATTAAAATGTAGTCGTCTTCTGACCATATCAAATATATAAATAATCAAAATGTAGTCGTCTTCAGACCATATCAAATATATCAATAATTAAAATGTAA
>NW_013732790.1:0-245 GCF_000517525.1 Limulus polyphemus | reverse complement strand
TTATTACTGAATAATAACTGACCTTCTGCAACAGCGAAGAAGAAACGATTGTATTTTATTACTGAATAATAACTGACCTTCTGCAACAGCCAAGACAAATCGATGGTATTTTATCACTGAATAATAACCGACCTTCTGCAACAGCGAAGAATAATGAATTGTATTTTATTACTGAATAATAACCGACCTTCTGCAACAGCGAAGAAGAAACGAGTGTATTTTATTACTGAATAATAACCGACCTT
>NW_013732789.1:0-245 GCF_000517525.1 Limulus polyphemus | reverse complement strand
GATAGGGATTTTCGTGACCAACCTGTGACTTTGACCATCTAAAAACTAATCACTTCTAATATGGGTCATAGTCCAAATGTATACGAACTTTCGTCTAAATCCATTTCGCCGTTTGCGAGAAATCTTGCTGACAAACACACAAAAGGGTGAAAACAACCTCCACCCACCGGAGTTAATAAATTGTGTAAGCGGGTTCAAAATTCAAGGAGTTATATACATCTTAACTATACATAGATTTAATGAGT
>NW_013732788.1:0-245 GCF_000517525.1 Limulus polyphemus | reverse complement strand
GACAGTCCAGTATAAATATACTAACAAAAAATTACTAAAATAACGTCTAAAGTAAAGATTGTCCAGTATAAATATACTAATATAACGTTACTATAATAACGTGCTACAGTAAAGATTGTCCAGTATAAATATACTAACACAACGTTACCAAAATAAGGTGCAACAGTAAAGATTGTCCAGTATAAATATACTGATATAACGTTACTAAAATAACGTCTGCAGTAAAGATTGTTCAATATAAATAT
>NW_013732787.1:0-245 GCF_000517525.1 Limulus polyphemus | reverse complement strand
CAGATTACCCTATAGAAAGAAATCTATATATCCTAATAAATCATGAAAGGGAAGGATAAAAAAGCAGTTTACTCTATAGAAAAAAATCTATATATCCTAATAAATCATGAAAGAGGAAGGATAAAGAGCAGTTTACTCAACAGAGAAAAATCTATATATCCTAATAAATCATGAAAGGGGAAGTATAAAAAACAGTTTACTCTACAGAGAAAATCTATATATCCTAATAAATCATGAAAGAGAAT
>NW_013732786.1:0-245 GCF_000517525.1 Limulus polyphemus | reverse complement strand
GGTAAACAGAAACCGAAAGAATGTGAAGACGCAAATAAGGACTTTGACATCTACGGAAATCATTCATAGCCGAACATTGTCTTATTACAGGACACAGAAGTGGATAAATATAGTAGCTTGGATAATGTCTATGCAACATTCTATAATATTATTCTGCTTGTTTGTATGTACGACCGTTACGTTTTTTGACCGAGAACCTGCTGCATAAGCATGAGTGTAGTTAGAGTGTTTCCCCAAGAAAAATC
>NW_013732785.1:0-245 GCF_000517525.1 Limulus polyphemus | reverse complement strand
ATCACACCTGTGGTTGTCTATATTATGTAGATGTATACATCATTCTGTGGTTGTCTATATTATGTAGATGTATACATCATTCTGTGGTTGTCTATATTATGTAGATGTATACATCATTCTGTGGTTGTCTATATTGTGTAGATGTATACATCATTCTGTGGTTATCTATATTATGTAGATGTATACATCATTCTCTGGTTGTCTATATTGTTTACAAGTATACCTTATGTTTCTGATTCGATATC
>NW_013732784.1:0-245 GCF_000517525.1 Limulus polyphemus | reverse complement strand
AATATAACCACTGATTCTCTACTTTCTGCCACATATGTCCTATGTTTAGCTTGTTTGAATAATCCACAACCAACATGCTACATTTGTAGTTTTGATAGTCCATAAGTAACACACTAGATTTGTAGTTTTGATAGTCCATAAGTAACACACTAGATTTATAGTTTGATAATCCATAACTAGCACACCAGATTTATCGCTAGATTTATAGTTTTAACAATTCATAAGTAACACTCTAGACATGTCAG
>NW_013732783.1:0-245 GCF_000517525.1 Limulus polyphemus | reverse complement strand
TAACCACCCGGCCATGCCAGGACCACGTCTAAAGAAATAAGTTTTAAAACTCAATATTAGATAACGAATAAACTTCCTTCTTCAATGACTGCTTGATCAACGTACGGATGAGATACTGTATCAAATAATAATCAACTACGTATTTTAGCGTACATAGTATCAGGTAGAAAACCTAAACTTAAAATCTACATGCGACCAAGGAATTTTGACGAAAATACGTGTTTAATTATTTATATTAGCTTTTT
>NW_013732782.1:0-245 GCF_000517525.1 Limulus polyphemus | reverse complement strand
GTATGTTCTCACTGTTAATATCACTGTAAAGTAAGACAATGGAGTTACAGAACTTTCGGAAAGCTGTCCTGTATGTTCTCTCCCTTAGCGTCACTGTAAAGTAAGACAATGTAGTTACATAACTTACGGAAGCTGTCCTGTATGTTCTGTCCTTAATGTTACTGTAAAGTAAGACAATGGGGTTACAGAACTTACGGAAAGCTGTCCTGTATGTTCTCTCTGTTAATGTCAATGTAAAGTACGAC
>NW_013732781.1:0-245 GCF_000517525.1 Limulus polyphemus | reverse complement strand
GTATAGTATTATCAACCTATTGCATGTTAACAAACGTTAAAATTAATCATTATATAGTATCATCAACCTATTACATGTTAACAAACGTTAAAGTTCATCATTGTATAGTATCATCAACCTATTACATATTAACATACGTTAAAGTTCATCATTATGTAGTATCATCAACCTATTACATGTTAACAAAGGTTAACGTTATTCATTATATGGTATCATCCACCTATTACATGTTAACAAACGTTAAA
>NW_013732780.1:0-245 GCF_000517525.1 Limulus polyphemus | reverse complement strand
CGTAATACACTTACTGTTCACACATGTTTGAAATCGTCAATGAAAGGACGTAATTCCCCGATAGTTGTTTTGGTAGTAATACACTTACTGTTCACACATGTTTGAAATCGTCAATAAAAGACGTAATTCCCCGATAGTTGTTTTGGTAGTAATACACTTACTGTTCACACATGTTTGAAATAGTCAATGAAAGGACGTAATTCCCCGATAGTTGTTTTGGTTGTAATACACATACTTTTCACACA
>NW_013732779.1:0-245 GCF_000517525.1 Limulus polyphemus | reverse complement strand
TATTCTTTCTGTTTACAATTATTAACTTCTCTTTCTTTGTTAAGTCGTATTCTTTCTTTTTACAATTCTTCAACTTCACTTTCTTTATTAAACGTATTCTTTCTGTTTACAATTCTTCCACTTCTTTTTCTTTATTAAACGTAATCTTTCTGTTTACAATTCTTCAACTTCTATTTCTTAATTAAACGTATTCTTTCTTTTAGAATTCTTCAACTTCACTATCTTCATTAAACGTATTCTTTCTG
>NW_013732778.1:0-245 GCF_000517525.1 Limulus polyphemus | reverse complement strand
TATCTTCCCGTTTTTTATCTGTCTCTTCACGTATTATCTGCTTTTCCGTTTTTATCTATCACTATAACCCACATATCTATATCTACACTATTACCTATTTATTACCTGCCTTACCCTCTGTGTCTATCACTATAATCCTCATATCTATATCTACACTATTACCTATTTATTACCTGCCTTACCTTCTGAGTCTATCACTATAATCCTTATATTCATATCTACACTTACGTATTTATTATCTACCA
>NW_013732777.1:0-245 GCF_000517525.1 Limulus polyphemus | reverse complement strand
ATAGATGTGAACAATGTTAACTTTACATGCTTTCCATAAAGTGTAGATGTGAACAATGTTAACTTTACATGCTTTTCATAAAGTGTAGATGTGAACAATGTTAACTTTACATGCTTTCCATAAAGTATAGATGTGAACAATGTTAACTTTACATGCTTTCCATAAAGTATAGATATGAACAATGTTAACTTTACATGCTTTCCATAAAGTGTAGATGTGAACAATGTTAACTTTACATGCTTTTC
>NW_013732776.1:0-245 GCF_000517525.1 Limulus polyphemus | reverse complement strand
GTGGGATTGACCGTCCTAATATAACGTCCCCCACAGCTGAAAGTGTGAGCATGTTTGGTGGAATGGGGATTCAAACTCCCTAACAACGTGGCTATGCCGGGCTTTAACACATCAACCAACAGAAACTGAACGAACATAGTGGGATACATATAGGTGAGGCAGCTGCCCCAGTGACCTCCCTGACACGACCCATACCAATTCATTAAAGATCCACTTGTGATACATAAGATTAATAGTTTTTGTGT
>NW_013732775.1:0-245 GCF_000517525.1 Limulus polyphemus | reverse complement strand
AGTTTACACCAGCTTCAAACTTGGAGTTTGTGAACTTGGGTAAGCTAAGATCAGAACGTACTGTTGTATGTAAATTATTTACTACGGCTTACATCAGCTTCAAACTTGTAGTTTGTGAACTCAAGGAAGCTAAGATCAGAACGTACTGTTGTATGTTAATTAAATTATTTACTACGTCTTACATCAGCTTCAAACTAGGAATTTGTGAACTCAAGGAAGCTAAGATCAGAACGTACTGTTGTATG
>NW_013732774.1:0-245 GCF_000517525.1 Limulus polyphemus | reverse complement strand
GGAGAGAAAATAGGAAGATCAACAAACTGTCCGTCCTCATGGAAAGAAAATAGGAAGATCAACAAACTGTCCGTCCTCATGGAGAGAAAATAGGAAGATCAACAAACTGTCCGTCCTCATGGAAAGAAAATAGGAAGATCAACAAACTGTCCGTCCTCATAGAAAGAAAATAGGAAGATCAACAAACTGTCCGTCCTCATGGAGAGAAAATAGGAAAATCAACAAACTGTCCGTCCTCATTCAAA
>NW_013732773.1:0-245 GCF_000517525.1 Limulus polyphemus | reverse complement strand
TTTAACTGACGTTATAAACATGGCGGTTAGTACTATGTTATTGTCCCTTTTTACATGATAGTTTAACTGACGTTATAAACATGGCGGTTAGTACTATGTTATTGTACCTTTTCACGATGATAGTTTAACTGACGTTATAAACATGGCGGTTAGTACTATGTTATTGTCCCTTTTCACGTGATAGTTTAACTGACGTTATAAACATGGCGGATAGTACTATGTTATTGTACCTTTTCAGATGATAG
>NW_013732772.1:0-245 GCF_000517525.1 Limulus polyphemus | reverse complement strand
ATTTAAGTGCCAGATTTCAGTTCAGTGATTTAGTGAAGCATTTAAGTGCCAGATTTCAGTTCAGTGATTTAGTGAAGTGTTTAGGTGCCAGAGTTTAGTTCAGTGATTTAGTGAAGTATTTAAGTGCCAGAGTTCCGTTCAGTGATTTAGTGAAGTATGTAAGTGCCAGAGTTCCGTTCAGTGATTTAGTGAAGTATGTAAGTGCCAGAGTTCCGTTCAGTGATTTAATGAAGTATCTAAGTGCC
>NW_013732771.1:0-245 GCF_000517525.1 Limulus polyphemus | reverse complement strand
TATTCTGTAAACTGGTTAATGTTATTAAATAAGATATAATGATACTAATATATAGTATCTAACATTCTGTAAACTGGTTAATGTTATTAAATAAGATATAATGATACTAATATAGATTATCTAATATTCTGTAAACTTGTTAATGATATTAAATAAGATATAATGATACTAATATAGATTATCTAATATTCTGTAAACTGGAAATAAATTGATCTATAACTCACATGAGAGTGATTTAGTGATTT
>NW_013732770.1:0-245 GCF_000517525.1 Limulus polyphemus | reverse complement strand
ATAACATAAACATCAGGGATTGAGCCGTTTCTCCAGTTATCTAACCACGTGCTATTCTACTATATCAATAACATCCAGGGATTGAACCGTTTCTCCAGTTATCTAACCACGTGTTATTCTACTGTATCAATAACATAAACATCAGGGATTGAGCCGTTTCTCCAGTTATCTAACCACATGTTATTCTACTGTATCAATAATATGAACATCAGGGATTGAGCCGTTTCTCCAGTTATCTAACCACG
>NW_013732769.1:0-245 GCF_000517525.1 Limulus polyphemus | reverse complement strand
GTTGCACTTAGCTCTAACTACTTCAACTGAATAGTAGTTGTCACTTAGCTCTAACTATTTCAACTGAATAGTAGTTGCACTTAGCTCTAACTATTTCAACTGAATAGTAGTTGCACTTAGATCTAATTACTTCAACTGAATAGTAGTTGCACTTAGCTCTAACTACTTGATAGTAGTTGCACTTAGCTCTAACTACTTGATAGTAGTTGCACTTAGCTCTAACTACTTGATAGTAGTTACACTTA
>NW_013732768.1:0-245 GCF_000517525.1 Limulus polyphemus | reverse complement strand
GAGGAAAAGTAAGGGCAAGAAGGACAACAAAGAAATTCCAATCTAGGAGGGGAACTGGCAGGGTGGACAAATTAGATGAAAGAAGCAAAACAGGAGAAAAAATAATGTGATGGAAGTGGAAAAAATTAAAGGTTTTGAACAAGGCTGCTCTATAGCCTGCAATGGTAGAAACAAATAAACCACTATAGAAAAGCCAAGTAAGAAAACTGGAGAGGTGGGATAAACATGGTTGGGAAGGTAAGAGG
>NW_013732767.1:0-245 GCF_000517525.1 Limulus polyphemus | reverse complement strand
CCAGAATGTTGTACATACCCAGACAACCAGAATGTTGTACATACTCAGACTACCAGAATGTTGTACATACTCAGACTACCAGAATTTTGTACATACTCAGACTACCTTTGTAGAAAGGTTTAAAAACCGTAAATTCTCTTTAACCAGCTTGACCAATTCTTCCATGACTACGTTTTTATTGGTATTGTAACCAAGTTTAAATAAAAGCTGACAGAGAAATAAAAGGCTTGATTTGATTTGAATAT
>NW_013732766.1:0-245 GCF_000517525.1 Limulus polyphemus | reverse complement strand
ATATGACTAGTTTTGTTAATACACACTGTCATTAAACCACGTGTTTTTACTGTATAATATATAGTTTGTTACAACCATACCAGTCAAAACATGTGGTTTAATGACAGTGTGTATTAACTATGTTACAACCTACTTCAAACTATATATGATTTTAAACTAGGTCATTAAACCACGTGTTAATACACACTCTATGAAGAAGGTTGTAACAAACTATATATGACTGGTATAAAACATGTGGTTTAATG
>NW_013732765.1:0-245 GCF_000517525.1 Limulus polyphemus | reverse complement strand
TACAGTTTATTATTTTTATCTTTACATTGTTCAACACACACACATATATAGTTTATTAATTTTATCACTACATTGTTCAACAGATACACACGTACAGTTTATTAATTTTATCTCTACATTGTTCAACACACACATACAGTTTATTAATTTTATATCTACATTGTTCAACAGATACACACATACAGTTTATTAATTTTATCTCTACATTGTTCAACACATACAGTTTATTAATTTTATCTCTACAT
>NW_013732764.1:0-245 GCF_000517525.1 Limulus polyphemus | reverse complement strand
GGTTCCCTTTAGTCGTCAAGAGGGACAAGGTAGGAGGTATCACAATTACGGTTCCCTTTAGTCGTCAAGAGGGACAAGGTAGGAGGTATCACAATTACAGTTTTCTTTGGTCGTGGAGAGAGACAGGGTAGGAGGTATCACAATTACAGTTTTCTTTGGTCGTGGAGAGAGACAGGGTAGGAGGTGTCACAATTACAGTTACCTTTGGTCGTGGAGAGAGACAGGGTAGGAGGTGTCACAATTAC
>NW_013732763.1:0-245 GCF_000517525.1 Limulus polyphemus | reverse complement strand
TCATTAACATTGTCGCTGGCTTTCTATGCCAGGCTTATATACTAACAAAGAGGTGTCTACGACATTCCCGGTGTTCCTCGATTATTCGAGAAATTCACCACGCATTCTCCCAGCGTCACGTGACTTCCGCTGTGGTAACAAGGCGAAATTCTAAACATACGAATTTTCTTAAAGAAAGAGAGAAAACCTTTGTAGAAGGAAATTAATGCTTAACTTCGAGAGCAAAATAGGATTGGTTTGGTTTC
>NW_013732762.1:0-245 GCF_000517525.1 Limulus polyphemus | reverse complement strand
ACAGACGTACTGTTGTAAAGAGTCTAATTCCTAGAGACATTCATGTTGTAATATAGGTTAATGGAGACTGATATTCTTGTACGGATTGAAAAAGTTGTGCATCAACAGCGTTAGTAAGTTTCACAACCAAGCAAGGTTTGAAACTGAAACACGAAGTATAACTTTTTTATAGAGTTCCTCAGGGTTAAGAAGAGTATTCTGTGACATAGTGGATTTTAATTCTTTTAGGTCAATCAAGAAATGAT
>NW_013732761.1:0-245 GCF_000517525.1 Limulus polyphemus | reverse complement strand
ATATATATATCAAAAAATATATTCAAAATATTTTACAAAACGTAACAAAACATATTCGCTTATTTTCGTTACAAAAAAAAGTGGTTACCTTTGTTACCAAAAGGGGCCATGTTATAAATAGAAACTTTAAACCAAATAAAATAAATATCTGAATAGAAATGATTGTAGAATTACTCAAGAACACGAACTTACTCAAGTCGTTTAACTAAATTAAATGTTTGTGTAGAGGTGTTAATTAGCGTTAG
>NW_013732760.1:0-245 GCF_000517525.1 Limulus polyphemus | reverse complement strand
CTAGAAATAATTGAATCATAATTATAATGTTTGTGCAGCTAGATATGGTAAACATTTAATTATAATGTTTGTTGTAGCTAGAGTTTGTGGACTTTTAATCATCATGTTTGTTGTAGCTAGAGATTATGGACTTTTAATTATAATGTTTGTGCAGTTAGAAAGTTTGAACATTTATTTACAGTGTTTTAATAGCTACAGTTTGTGGACTTTAATTATAATGTTTATGTAACTAGAGATTGTGGACG
>NW_013732759.1:0-245 GCF_000517525.1 Limulus polyphemus | reverse complement strand
ATAGTCACGCCCACACAAATCAAGTCAATAAATAAAAGTTACCGAGGTTCTGTAATCTTTATTTAAAAAAAAATTCTCTGTTTTCGTCTCCATCAGGTGTGTGTGTGTGTTCCGGAGAAGACAGTATTTGTTTAAAACATTAGAAAGTCCTCAAACTTCACTAATTTACTTGTGCCGAATTAGCATTAAATCACGGGAAGTCTACTGCGTTTTTAATAGTGCTTAAATACTGTCGGCTGAGATCC
>NW_013732758.1:0-245 GCF_000517525.1 Limulus polyphemus | reverse complement strand
TATTCAGAATGGACATTCCTTTCATCGAAATTCCCAATATTTATTCCATAATCGCCTATTTTGATATACGATTCGAATTCTGTTTTTCCTTCAGGTATTATAAAGAAAGAACGGCTTTAAATATAAGATTATTAAATCCAAATCACCCTCATCTAACAGATCATGACGTCTATTACAAAATAAACCCCACCTTTCGGATTATGTTTACTCCGAATGAACAAAAATTCTATTTTATTAAGCTTTTG
>NW_013732757.1:0-245 GCF_000517525.1 Limulus polyphemus | reverse complement strand
CAGCTAGCAGGGATACAGGTGGTGGTCACATTTAAGATATACAAAACTAATTGTAATAATCATACTCTGCTTCTCCAGGGCTACATGTAACAGTCGTATTGTATAAAACCAGGACTAATGCTAACAATCGCATTCAATATGTTCAGGATTACAGCCAGCAGTCGTAATTTCCATGTCGAGAACTACAGATAGAAATAATATTCTACAAATCTAGAGCTACAGCTATCAGTCGTATTCTACATATC
>NW_013732756.1:0-245 GCF_000517525.1 Limulus polyphemus | reverse complement strand
AATGGGAGTCAGGAGACAAGAAGGAATATGCTATATGTACAAGTTGTCAGATCCAGCTAGTCAGGGTAATAGGAGAAAAGTCAGGGAAAACTGAAGGATCCAAATATATAAACAATCTGGAATGGGAACCACAGAAGGGAGCTGTGTGAGCCACATTTCATTGCAGAGCACTGACTGGACACAGGAGACAGTCGGGATTAGTAAAGGAATATAGATGGAAAATCAAAAGAAGATAAATAGGAGTG
>NW_013732755.1:0-245 GCF_000517525.1 Limulus polyphemus | reverse complement strand
ATTCTTACGCTTATGTAAGAGTAAACCTCCAATTTTAGTCACCTATCATGCCTTCAGATCATACGTTATTATGAAGAACCCCACCCCACCTCTACAATAGTCTTAACAAAAAATGTATCTTAAGAAAAATAAGTTTCATTAGAAGAAAGTGGAAGATTACAGGTTTTATTCAAGAACGTTAAAAAATGGTAAAGGTTTTATTAAAGAACGTTAAAAAATGGTACAGGTTTTATTCAAAAACGTTA
>NW_013732754.1:0-245 GCF_000517525.1 Limulus polyphemus | reverse complement strand
TTATTATTACGATATAAACAGAAAAGTACTAGAAACTTACTGAATCTTGCTATATTATTACGATATAAACAGCTAAATACTAGAAACTTACTGAATCTTGCTATATTCTTACGATATAAACAGAAAAGTACTAGAAACTTACGAATCTTGCTATATTCTTATGATATAAACAGCTAAATACTAGAAACTTACTGAATCTTTCTATATTCTTATGATATAAACAACTAAATACTAAAAACTTACTG
>NW_013732753.1:0-245 GCF_000517525.1 Limulus polyphemus | reverse complement strand
AGTCGTTGAGAGAGTGTTTTTTTTTTACCTGAAACGAAAGGCCTTAATTACGTTGATTTTTAAATTTGATAATATTATACGAACTGTTTTGAATGGTTCGCATTTCACGATTTAATTTTTCAAAACCAATTCTAACAGAGAAAGTAAACTTAGTATCATTATTTGAGATATTTCAGGCACCATTACGGGAATTCAAAAACAATCTGCTCAATGTTTATTACTGTTAGTTTACTGCCTTCGAGATT
>NW_013732752.1:0-245 GCF_000517525.1 Limulus polyphemus | reverse complement strand
AACAGTTGTCAACTTTATGGTATACAGGCCCTGGTCCTACACACAGTATAGAGAACTAATTAACAGTTGTCAACTTTATGAGAGAAGATTGTTTTCTTTGGATATTCGCGCTAAGCTACACGATAACTAAGTACACTAATTGTCCCTAATTTTGAATTAATAGACTAGTGGGAGAACATAAAATCAACAGTATGTAGCACCATCCGTTGGGATAACTAATCGAATAGTGATATTTGATGGTCACC
>NW_013732751.1:0-245 GCF_000517525.1 Limulus polyphemus | reverse complement strand
AACGTTCTGTGTTAAGCCAGTAAAATGTGTTGTTAATGTATCTAAAAACAGTTTAACGTTCTGTGTTAAGCCAGTAAAATGTGTTGTTTAATGTATCTAAAAACAGTTTAACGTTCTGTGTTAAGCCAGTAAAATGTGTTGTTTAATGTATCTAAAAACAGTTTAACGTTCTGTGTTAAGCCAGTAAAATGTGTTGTTTAATGTATCTAAAAACAGTTTAACGTTCTGTGTTAAGCCAGTAAAAT
>NW_013732750.1:0-245 GCF_000517525.1 Limulus polyphemus | reverse complement strand
TGTTTCTTGTTGTATATCGTCTTCTCAAGGCTTGTCTGTCTCTCTTCTTTTTGTTGTATACCGTCCTCTCAAGGCTTGCCTGTCTCTCGTGTTTCTTGTTGTATACCATCTTCTCAAGACTTGTCTGTCTCTCTTCTTTCTTGTTGTATACCGTCCTCTCAAGGCTTGCCTGTCTCTCGTGTTTCTTTTGTATATCGTCCTCTCAAGTTCTGTCCGTCTCTCGTATTTATTGTGGTATACCATCT
>NW_013732749.1:0-245 GCF_000517525.1 Limulus polyphemus | reverse complement strand
TCATCTGACTAATAACAGAAACATATTCTAATTGCTTACCTGACCAATATCATCTGACTACTAACAGAAACATATTCTAATCACTCACCTGGCCAACATCATCCGACTACTAACAGAAACATATTCTAATTGCTTACCTGGCCAACATCATCTGACTAATAACAGAAACATATTCTAATTGTTTGCCTGGCCAATATCATCTGACTAATAACAGAAACATATTATAATCGTTCACCTGACCAATG
>NW_013732748.1:0-245 GCF_000517525.1 Limulus polyphemus | reverse complement strand
TTGACATTTGTTAGTAACCTGTTGAAGGTGTGTGTTATTTATTGAGATTTGTTAGTAATCAGTTGAAGGTGTGTGTTATTTACTGACATTTGTTAGTAACCTGTTAAAGGTGTGTGTTATCTATTGACATTTGTTAGTAACCTGTTAAAGGTGTGTGTTATCTATTGACATTTGTTTGTAACCTGTTAAAGGTGTGTGTTATCTATTGACATTTGTTTGTAACCTGTTAAAGGTGTGTGTTATCT
>NW_013732747.1:0-245 GCF_000517525.1 Limulus polyphemus | reverse complement strand
ATTCGAACACGTACATTACGATAAAAAAATAAACAAAACCACGCATTCGAACATGTACATTACGATAAAAAATATAAAAAAACCACACATTCGAACACGCACATTACGATAAAAAATAAACAAAACCGCACATTCGAACACGTATATTACGATAAAAAAATAAACAAAACCACGCATTCGAAAACGTACATTACGATAAAAAATTAACAAAACCACGCATTCGAACACGTACATTACGATAAAAA
>NW_013732746.1:0-245 GCF_000517525.1 Limulus polyphemus | reverse complement strand
GGCAGTTGGTCCCCTGAACCCCCCACCCAGATGTACCTTTTTAAAACTTTTCATTTTAAAATGCATTCATCTACTATGGACCTACGGATTTGTTTATTTATTCAATTTTGACTTATATTGCGTAAACCAAAAATCTGACTATCAGGCCTTCGGAATACTGTGTCAAATGTCGTCGTAAATTCGAAGCTAGCTTTTAAAAATATGGGATAATTGTTTCAAGAGTTGAAATATATTCGAAGAGGTAG
>NW_013732745.1:0-245 GCF_000517525.1 Limulus polyphemus | reverse complement strand
ATACAAGGTTTAGAGAGGGGACGTGACTTCAAGTGTTTTGATGATAGCTAAAGTTTGGATACAAGATACGACTTCTAATTTGTAATGATACCTATGGTTTGGATACAAGATATGACTTCTAATGTTGAAATGATACCGAAGGTTTGGATGCAAGTTACAAGGTTTAGAAACAAGACGTGACTTCAAGTGTTGTGATGATAGCTAAGTTTTGAATACAAGAAATGACTTCTAATGTTGTAATGATA
>NW_013732744.1:0-245 GCF_000517525.1 Limulus polyphemus | reverse complement strand
TTTTGAGAGACTGTTTAAAATAATCCAATGTAATACACAGAAAAGGATGATACGAAGAATTTCAGCTCACATACCTAATCAGTAGATTTGGTAAGTACTTAGTGTAGTTTTTCCTCACTGAAATAAAAGAATACACAAAGTAACATAAACATAATAATATGTACAGATAGTAAAAATCTATCTTTGGGTTAAACATTATAAAATCTTTTATCCTTTGTTACAGGTTTCTTGTCTTTTTACACTTG
>NW_013732743.1:0-245 GCF_000517525.1 Limulus polyphemus | reverse complement strand
AGTTTTTTATAGAGATAAATCCACTAAAACAATGTACTGTAGTTTTTTATAGAGATAAGTCTACCAAAACAATGTACTATAGTTTCTATAGAGATAAGCCGACCAAAATAATGTACTGTAGTTTTTTATAGAGATAAGTCCACCAAAACAATGTACTGTAGTTTTTATAGAGATAAATCCACTAAAACAATGTACTGTAGTTTGTATAGAGATAAGTTCACTAAAACAATGTACTGTAGTTTCTA
>NW_013732742.1:0-245 GCF_000517525.1 Limulus polyphemus | reverse complement strand
CCACGAGAGGTTTATGTTAAGTTACAGCCTCGCTTTGTACAGCTATACCTTAATGTGTTCGTTAAGCTACGAGAGGTTTGTGTTAAGCTACAGCCTCGCTCTGTACAACTCCACTTTAATGTGTTCGTTAAGCTACGAGAGGTTTGTGTTAAGTTACAGCCTCGCTCTGTACAACTCCACTTTAATGTGTCCGTTAAGCTACGAGAGGTTTGTGTTAAGCTACAGCCTCACTCTGTACATCTCCA
>NW_013732741.1:0-245 GCF_000517525.1 Limulus polyphemus | reverse complement strand
ACAAGTTTGGTAAAACCTGCTATATACAGGTACAAGTTTGGTAAAACCTGCTATATACAGGTACAAGTTTGGTAAAACCTGCTATATACAGGTGGTACAGGTTATCATGTAAACCCTGCTATATACAGGTGGTACAGGTTATCATGTAAAACCCTGCTATATACAGGTGGTACAGGTTATCATGTAAAACCTGCTATATACAGGTACAAGTTTGGTAAAACCTGCTATATACAGGTACAAGTTAG
>NW_013732740.1:0-245 GCF_000517525.1 Limulus polyphemus | reverse complement strand
CTTTATTAGCTCAATATTCCGCTCTTTCAACTTCGTTAGGAGTTATCAATAAATATAATCACGACCTAAATCCCCGGAAAATAAGTTTATTAGCTCAATATTTCGCTGTTACAACTTCGTCAGGAGATATCAATAAATATAAACATGGCCTATATCTCCGCAATATAACTTTATTAGCTCAATTTTCCGCTGTTACAGCTTCGTCAGGATATATCAATAAATATAATCACGTCCTATATCTACGG
>NW_013732739.1:0-245 GCF_000517525.1 Limulus polyphemus | reverse complement strand
TTTATGAGTAACTTTGTTATAATTATAAAATGTTTGGTTTTATTAGTAACTTTGGTATAATTATAAGGTGTTTGGTTTTATGAGTAACTTTGGTATAATTATAAGGTGTTTGGTTTTTATGAGTAACTTTGGCATAATTATAAAATGTTTGGTTTTATGAGTAACCTTGGTATAATTATAAGGTGTTTGGTTTTATGAGTAACTGGTATAATTATAAGGTGTTTGGTTTTATGAGTAACCTTGGT
>NW_013732738.1:0-245 GCF_000517525.1 Limulus polyphemus | reverse complement strand
CCCCCTTGGCACAGCGGTATGTCTGCGGAGTTACAATGCCAGAATCCGGATTTCGAAAGCCGTGATGGGCAGAGCATAGATAGCCCATTGTGTAGCTGTGTACGTAATCACAAACAAACAGACCTTATTTACGGTCTATCAGCTACAAAATGCGGAGCTGTAAACGCGTGTAGTATGAGTCGTAGTTGATAGACATAGATAGCGACACATATATTAAATTGGCGTTACATTGATAAACGTCTCCA
>NW_013732737.1:0-245 GCF_000517525.1 Limulus polyphemus | reverse complement strand
GATAGTACCAGATGTACAGTTACACTACATAAATAGTGGAAGATAGTACCAGATGTAGAGTTACACTACATAAATAGTGAAAGATAGTACCAGATGTACAGTTACACTACACAAATAGTGAAAGATAGTACCAGATGTACAGTTACACTACATAAATAGTGGAAGATAGTACCAGATATACAGTTACACTCATAAATAGTGAAAGATAGTACCAGATATACAGTTACACTACATAAATAGTGGAA
>NW_013732736.1:0-245 GCF_000517525.1 Limulus polyphemus | reverse complement strand
ACACACTGTGACACAGTTCCCTAATAAACTAATGAACAGTTCCATACACAGTTCTCTAATAAACTACTGTACGGTTCCATACACTATATAACAGTTCCATTATAAACTATTTAACTGTTCCATACATTATGACATAGTTCCCTAATAAACTACTGAACTGTTCCATGCATTATGACACAGTTCCCTAATAAACTACCGAACTGTTCAATACATTATGACACAGTTCCCTAATAGACTAATGAACC
>NW_013732735.1:0-245 GCF_000517525.1 Limulus polyphemus | reverse complement strand
TCCTTTCTTTGTATGAGGTTTATTATATAACCTGATCTCAAATGTCTCGTATTACAAGTTACAATACTGGAAAGTAACGAAAACCAGAGTATTTGATCTCAAATGTCTCGTATTACAAGTTACAATACTGGAAAGTAACGAAAACCAGAGTATTTGATCTCAAATGTCTCGTATTACAAGTTACAATATTGGAAAGTAACAAAAACCAGAGTATTTGATCTCAAATGTCTCGTATTACAAGTTAC
>NW_013732734.1:0-245 GCF_000517525.1 Limulus polyphemus | reverse complement strand
GATCGATTGTAATTGAACATGTACTAGAATAATTCAAAGGGCATATCACATTTTGAAACAATAAACTCTTAATCCAGTGTATAGGAACTTTAAAGACTTTGAACTAACCTTAATTTTGCAATTTCCCGTTCACACTTTGTTCGTTTTCTAGAGTTAATTATAGTTTAAATGTGTTTATCCCATCTAACTATTATTTAGTGGATATTTCCTATCGTTATGGAAAACATTATATTGTCGCTTTTTTT
>NW_013732733.1:0-245 GCF_000517525.1 Limulus polyphemus | reverse complement strand
AATGCGAGTCAACAAAGAGATGACATGGCTTTTCACTTGTAATCTGTCTCGAAAGGGTTAAAATGGTTCACGAGTCACGTACACAAGCAGCTCATGGGTAATGTAATTTGATAGCATAATGTGAGCTGCATGTTCCCCTGAGTGATTTACAACTTATAATGATGTGGATAGTAGTTAGACATAGTGCAAATGGCAATAAAATAATAACAATTATAAATAGATGCATAATGTTACAAACTTAGAGA
>NW_013732732.1:0-245 GCF_000517525.1 Limulus polyphemus | reverse complement strand
CGGGTGTTCTTTTGTACGGTGGAAAAGAGAAGCATTTCTAACATAAAAACGGATGTTCTTTTGTACAGCGAAAAAGAGAAGCAGTTCTAACATAAAAACGGATGTTCTTTTGTACAGCGGAAAAGAGAAGCAGTTTCTAACATAAAAACGGATGTTCTTTTGTACAGCGGAAAAGAGAAGTATTTCTAAGATAAAAACGGATGTTCTTTTGTACAGCGGAAAAGAGAAGCATTTCTAACATAAAA
>NW_013732731.1:0-245 GCF_000517525.1 Limulus polyphemus | reverse complement strand
TATATATATTAAAGTGAAACAAGCAAGATTCATTTCCCGATCTTCAGTAAGTCACATTTTGGCAGAAAAAAGATTGACAGTTTTTTTTTTTTTACTCTTCTAGTTTTCTGTTCGTAACAAACTTTTTATTCAAAACTTCATTCGTCTTAGGTCATCCTTAATACAGCATATTGCATCCATCTTAAGTTGTGTCTAAATACAGCATACTGAAACCATCTTAGGTTGTGTCTGAATACAGCATACTG
>NW_013732730.1:0-245 GCF_000517525.1 Limulus polyphemus | reverse complement strand
TTTTGAGAGACTGTTTAAAATAATCCAATGTAATACACAGAAAAGGATGATACGAAGAATTTCAGCTCACATACCTAATCAGTAGATTTGGTAAGTACTTAGTGTAGTTTTTCCTCACTGAAATAAAAGAATACACAAAGTAACATAAACATAATAATATGTACAGATAGTAAAAATCTATCTTTGGGTTAAACATTATAAAATCTTTTATCCTTTGTTACAGGTTTCTTGTCTTTTTACACTTG
>NW_013732729.1:0-245 GCF_000517525.1 Limulus polyphemus | reverse complement strand
CGATGATTTGGTTCAAGACTTCTCGATATCTTCATTTACATCTGTTACTGTAACCGGTGTGCTTCCCTCGTATCTGTTTGGTGTGAAAGAAAACGATGATTTGGTTAAAGGCTTCTCGATATCTTCATTCACATCTGTTACTGTAACCGGTGTGCTTCCCTCGTATCTGTTTGGTGTGAAAGAAAACGATGATTTGGTTCAAGACTTCTCGATATCTTCATTTACATCTGTTACTGTAACCGGTG
>NW_013732728.1:0-245 GCF_000517525.1 Limulus polyphemus | reverse complement strand
TAAACAACGTTAAATGAAGTATTGAGACTGTATTATAAACAACGTTAAATGAAGTATTGAGACTGTATTATAAACAACGTTAAATGAAGTATTGAAACTGTATTATAAACAACGTTAAATGAAGTATTGAGACTGTATTATAAACAACGTTAAATGAAGTATTGAGACTGTATTATAAACAACGTTAAATGAAGTATTGAGACTGTATTATAAACAACGTTAAATGAAGTATTGAGACTGTATTA
>NW_013732727.1:0-245 GCF_000517525.1 Limulus polyphemus | reverse complement strand
AGTTAATACAACAGACTGGTGAAAGTCAGCACCAGCAGATTAATGGAAGTCGGCACCAACAGATTAAAACAGTTAATACAACAGACTGGTGAAAGTCAGCACCAACAGATTAAAACAGTTAATACAACAGACTGGTGAAAGTCAGCATTAACAGATTAAAACAGTTAATACAACAGACTGGTGAAAGTCAGCACCAGCAGATTAATGGAAGTCGGCACCAACAGATTAAAACAGTTAATACAACA
>NW_013732726.1:0-245 GCF_000517525.1 Limulus polyphemus | reverse complement strand
GTTACAACTAACTGATAAAGAGGTACAACTAACTAGTAAAGTGGTACAACTAACTAGTAAAGTGGTACAACTAACTGGTAAAGTGGTACAACTAACTGGTAAAGAGGTACAACTAACTGGTAAAGTGGTACAACTAACAGATAAAGAGGTACAACTAACATGTAAAGTGGTACAACTAACAGGTAAAGTGGTACAACTAACTGGTAAAGTGGTACAACTAACAGGTAAAGTGGTACAACTAACTG
>NW_013732725.1:0-245 GCF_000517525.1 Limulus polyphemus | reverse complement strand
CGATAGGAAGAGTTCTGTTTATGGTGTATAACACGGAGTAGAAACATAACTACAACAACGATAAGAAGAGTTCTGTTTTATGGTGTATAACACGGGGTAGAAACATAACCACAACAACGATAAGAAGAGTTCTGTTTTACGGTGTATAACATGGGGTAGAAACATAACCACAACAACGATAGGAAGAGTTCTGTTTTACGGTGTATAACATGGGGTAGAAACATAACCACAACAACGATAGGAAG
>NW_013732724.1:0-245 GCF_000517525.1 Limulus polyphemus | reverse complement strand
CTTGCCTTACACTCAATATATTAGAGTTGAGATGGACGAGAGTTTAGTTACTAACATTTCTCTTCCTCGTCTTGTTTTACTCACCATATGCCACAGGGAAGAGATTACCTAATTTAATAATTAACATTTCTCCTTTAGGCTTTCTTTAATCACGATATATAATTGCTCAGAGAGTTCTTATTTTAGTTATAACCATTTCTCTTCCTTGGCTTGTTTCCTTCACTTCCTTGGCTTGTTTCATTCAC
>NW_013732723.1:0-245 GCF_000517525.1 Limulus polyphemus | reverse complement strand
CCAAATTTTATTCGTTAAAACAGATTTAACATTTTTCGCAGCGGTTGAACTGCACACTACAAATACATCAGCGGTTGAACTGCACACTACAAATACATCAGTGGTTGAACTGCACACTACAAATACATCAGCGGTTGAACAGCACACTACAAATACATCAGTGGTTGAACTGCACACTACACATACATCAGTGGTTGAACTGCACACTACAAATACATCAGTGGTTGAACAGCACACTACAAATA
>NW_013732722.1:0-245 GCF_000517525.1 Limulus polyphemus | reverse complement strand
GTTGAGTAGATTCAAGAGAAGCACGGGACCTAGAATATTGTTGTGACGTTGGTTGAAGTAGTTTCAAGAGAAGCACGGGACCTAGAATGTTGTTGTGACGATGGTTGAAGTAGTTCAAGAGAAGCACGGGACCTAGAATATTGTTGTGACGTTGGTTGAAGTAGTTTCAAGAGAAGCACGGAACCTAGAATGTCGTTGTGACGATGGTTGAAGTAGTTTCAAGAGAAGCACGGAACCTAGAATGT
>NW_013732721.1:0-245 GCF_000517525.1 Limulus polyphemus | reverse complement strand
GAGTATAAAATCAGCTTTGTTGACTAATTTACATCTAAAGCCAGAAGAGTATAAAACTAGCTTTGTTGACTAATTTACATCTAGAGCCAGAATAGTATATAATCAGCTCTGTTGAATAATTTACATCTAGAGCCAGAAGAGTATAAAATCAGCTCTGTTGACTAATTTACATCTAGAGCCAGAATAGTATAAAATAGTATAAAATCAGCTTTGTTGGCTAATTTACATCTAGAGACCAGGATAGT
>NW_013732720.1:0-245 GCF_000517525.1 Limulus polyphemus | reverse complement strand
AAGTAAGGCTAAAGATGAATATGGTGGTTATAAATTCTGTAATTAGAGATACACCTATGTGTTCATGGAGTAGATGTACCAACTAAGGCTGAAGAAGAGTATGGTGGTTATAAATTCGGTAACTAGAGTTACACCTAGGTGCTTGTGGTGTTGTTGTACCCAATAACGCTAAAGATGAGTGTGGTGGTTATTAATTCGGTAACTAGAGTTACACCTAGGTTTTCGTAGAGTTGTTTTATAAAAAT
>NW_013732719.1:0-245 GCF_000517525.1 Limulus polyphemus | reverse complement strand
TTTTACAAAACTTCACCACTGGTGCGGTTTGATCCTTTGGACCATTGAGAAGTTTGGCTAATTTTACAAAACTTCACCACTGGTGCGGTTTGACCCTTTGGACCATTGAGAAGTTTGGCTAATTTTACAAAACTTCACCACTGGTGCGGTTTGACCCTTTGGACCAGTTGAGAAGTTTGGCTAATTTTACAAAACTTCACCACTGGTGCGGTTTGACCCTTTGGACCAGTTAGAAGTTTGGCTAG
>NW_013732718.1:0-245 GCF_000517525.1 Limulus polyphemus | reverse complement strand
TTACTGTTTAACACGAATTACAGTTTATCTCCATTACTGTTTAACACGAATTACAGTTTATCTCCATTACTGTTTAACACGAATTACAGTTTATCTCCATTACTGTTTAACACGAATTACAGTTTATCTCCATTACTGTTTAACACGAATTACAGTTTATCTCCATTACTGTTTAACACGAATTACAGTTTATCTCCCTTACTGTTTAACACGAATTACAGTTTATCTCCCTTACTGTTTAACAC
>NW_013732717.1:0-245 GCF_000517525.1 Limulus polyphemus | reverse complement strand
ATCATATTGTTACTGAAGTTCATATTTACCTTAACTCGTGACAACTACATCATATTGTTACTGAAGTTCATATTTACCTTAATTCGCGACAACTACATCATATTGTTACTGAAGTTCATGTCTACCTTAGCTCGTGACAACTACTACTTTTGTTTATTATACCTGAAGGAAAAAAAGAAAATCGAAGCTCGCCTATTTTTGATATAGGATTATGGAATAAATATTGGGAATTTCGATGAAAGGAT
>NW_013732716.1:0-245 GCF_000517525.1 Limulus polyphemus | reverse complement strand
GTCAACAGAGAGGTAACGATAAACCTACATCTTTAAAAATCCTCTTTACCAGCAGTCAACCAAGAAGTAACGCTAAACCTACATCTTTAAAAATCCTCTTTACCAGCAGTCAACCAAGAAGTAACGCTAAACCTACATCTTTAAAAATCCTCGTTACCAGCAGTCAACAGAGAAGTAACGAAAGACCTGCATCTTTAAAAATCCTCGTTACCAGCAGTCAGTAGAGAAGTAACGATAAACCTACA
>NW_013732715.1:0-245 GCF_000517525.1 Limulus polyphemus | reverse complement strand
ATATAGAAAACGATATAGAAAAAATGTAAACAATATAAAAACCATGTAATTCGATAATGTTCATACAACACAGAAAAGCTGCAAAAAGAATAAAACTAAAAATAACATAAACGAGAAAAGAGAGAAAGATAGAAATAACGCGAAAGATCTTGAATAATGCATATACAACAAAAAGTTAAGTAAAACTTGATACTATATAAACGGTTGAATAATTACGTCATTATAGAATGTTTTCCATAACGATA
>NW_013732714.1:0-245 GCF_000517525.1 Limulus polyphemus | reverse complement strand
GTGTTGGTCACGATCTACGTTATCTGGTCACAGATCTAGCTGTGTTGGTCACTAATCTACCTTATCTGGTCACTTAGCTAGCTGTGTTGGTCACTAATCTACCTTATCTGGTCAATTATCTAGCTGTGTTGGTCACTAATCTACCTTATCTGGTCACTGATCTAGCTGAGCTGGTCACTAATCTACCTTATCTGGTCACAGATCTAGCTGTGTTGGTCACTAATCTACCTTATCTGGTCACTGAT
>NW_013732713.1:0-245 GCF_000517525.1 Limulus polyphemus | reverse complement strand
CTATGTGTTAATAAAAATAAATATGAATGTAGAAGTTTCTTACAGACACTTGATATTTCTATGTGTTAATAAAGATAAACATGAATGTAGAAGTTTCTTACAGACACTTGATATTTCTATGTGTTAATAAGGATAAATATGAATGTAGAAGTTTCTTACAGACACTTGATTTTCAAGTGTTAATAAAGATAAATATGAATGTAGAAGTTTCTTACAGACACTTGATATTTCTATGTGTTAATAAA
>NW_013732712.1:0-245 GCF_000517525.1 Limulus polyphemus | reverse complement strand
CACGTGATTGATATTGCATGACAACTTGAAATTGACATAGTTGAGTTCAACACCACCACTCGAGGTCGAGATTTTGCTTTGAGTTACTTTTATATATATGCTAGATGTACTTCCGCAGGGTCCCCGCATGTGTGTGTACTGTTTCAAGAGTAAATAAAACCAAAATTAACCAAAAATATTTTTATTTCTTGGTTTTGAAGGTCATATTTCATGTTGTGTTGTAGCCTACAGAGTGCATAAATTTT
>NW_013732711.1:0-245 GCF_000517525.1 Limulus polyphemus | reverse complement strand
ATAGTGGTCTATGGGACTTCCCCTTGGTATAGTGTCTATGGTACTTGCTCGTGGTACAGTGGTCTATGGTACTTCCACCCGATATAGGGGTCTATGGTACTTGCTCGTGGTATAGTGGTCTATGGGACTTCCCCTTGGTATAGTGTCTATGGTTCTTCCCCGTGGTATAGTGTCTATGGTACTTGCTCGTGGTACAGTGGTGTATGGGACTTCCTCATGGTATAGTGTCTATGGTACTTGCTCGT
>NW_013732710.1:0-245 GCF_000517525.1 Limulus polyphemus | reverse complement strand
TGACAATCACTATACACGGCAAATTAAGATAAATATGTCAATTACTCTACACGACATTTTAAGTTAGATATGAAAATAACTATACGCTAGATGTTAAGATAAATATGTCAATCACTATTCATGACGTGTTAAGTTAGATATGTGAATTACTTTATACAAAAAGTTTATGTTTATATGTCAATCAATATACACGAATTATTAACATAAATATGTCAATTACTTTACACGAAATTTTAAATTAGATC
>NW_013732709.1:0-245 GCF_000517525.1 Limulus polyphemus | reverse complement strand
TTCGTATCTAACTTCATGTTGGTATTTCTTTGTTGCACAATCTATGGTCTTGTTTGGTCTAAGATGTTCTTCGTATGTAACTTCACGTTGGTGTTTCTTTGTTGCACAATCTATAGTTTTGTTAGGTATAAGATGTTCTTCGTACCTAACTTCATGTTGGTGTTTCTTTGTTGCACAATCTATAGTTTTGTTAGGTATAAGATGTTCTTCGTATCTAACTTCACGTTGGTGTTTCTTTGTTGCAC
>NW_013732708.1:0-245 GCF_000517525.1 Limulus polyphemus | reverse complement strand
ACTGAACACTGCTTAAAGAGATATAGGCAAATAGAGAAACACTGAACACTGCTTAAAGAGATATAGGTAAATAGACAACCACTGAACTCTGCTTAAAGAGATATAGGTAAACAGACAACCACTGAACACAGCTTAAAGATATTTAGGCAAATATACAACCACTGAACACTGCTTAAAGAGATAAAAGGAATAGACAACCACTGAACGCTGCTTAAAGAGATATAGGCAAATAGACAACCACTGAA
>NW_013732707.1:0-245 GCF_000517525.1 Limulus polyphemus | reverse complement strand
CTGACAAACATTATTACTTATGCTTTTTCGTCGCGTAGTTTAGGTATATATTAGCTGTTTATAAGTTTACACATGTTTCGTTACTATTTAGTGGACCAGTAATTGAGTGACAAACACGATTGCTGATAGTCAGTAGACACCTGATTTACCTGTTGGTCAAAGCATGAGACTTACGATATTTTCTCTTAGCTAAAACACGTGTGGCTAACACAATGTCTACTAAAATTATTTATTGTTATACGTCT
>NW_013732706.1:0-245 GCF_000517525.1 Limulus polyphemus | reverse complement strand
GACAGTTATTTGACACGTATATCTTCCATAGCTTTAACAGTTATTTTCCACGTATATTGTCCATAACTTTAACAATTATTTTACACGTACATCTTCCATAACTTTGACAGTTATTTGACACGTATATCTTCCATAACTTTGACAGTTATTTGACACGTACATCTTTCATAGCTTTAACAATTATTTTCCACGTATATTGTCCATAACTTTAATAATTATTTTACATGTACATCTTCCATAGCTTT
>NW_013732705.1:0-245 GCF_000517525.1 Limulus polyphemus | reverse complement strand
CAAAACTAATTCAATATTCATTCACAATTCACTGCTAACTCATCAACTAAAAGCAAAACACACTGACTATACACTTCACCAGTTCTCATACTTATTATCTACTCTAATTTCTCAAAATTTACTAAATTTAAATGATACTAAATCTAGAACTTTCTAGCTTACTCCCACAAACTTATCTGACCTTAACATCACGTTCCCTCTAGTTAAAATATAAATATATGGCTTATAACGATTCATCACTAGTC
>NW_013732704.1:0-245 GCF_000517525.1 Limulus polyphemus | reverse complement strand
TCAGTTATTAAAAAATCCCATTGTTTACAACGTTAGCTCAGTTATTAAAAATCCCATTATTTACAACGTTAGCTCAGTTATTAAAAATCCCATTGTTTACAACGTTAGCTCAGTTATTAAAAATCCATTGTTTACAACGTTAGCTCAGTTATTAAAAATCCATTCTTTACAACGTTAGCTCAGTTATTCAAAATCTCATTGTTTACAACGTTAGCTCAGTTATTAAAAATCCCATTGTTTACAAC
>NW_013732703.1:0-245 GCF_000517525.1 Limulus polyphemus | reverse complement strand
ACTAGTTGGTGGTTACTAGTTCACTAGTGGTGGTTACTAGTGTCACTAGTGGTGGTGATTAGTATGACAAGTGGTGGTTACTAGTGTTACTAGCTGTGGTTATTAGTGTTACTAGCTGTGGTTATTAGTGTCTCTAGTGGTGGTTACTAGTATCACTTGTGGTAGTTATTAGTATCACTAGTGGTGGTTATTAATGTCACTAGTGGTTACTAGTGTCACTAGTGGTGGTTACTAGTATCACTAGT
>NW_013732702.1:0-245 GCF_000517525.1 Limulus polyphemus | reverse complement strand
TGTTGCTATGTTGTTGTTGTTCTCTTATAAAACAGACTGGAAGTGTCTGATGTTGCTGTGTTGTTGTTGTTCTCTTATAAAACAGACTGGAAGTGTCTAATGTTGCTCTCTTATAAAACAAACTGGAAGTGTCTAATGTTGCTGTGTTGTTGTTGTCTTCTTATAAAACAAACTGGAAGTGTCTAATGTTGCTGTGTTGTTGTTGTCTTCTTATAAAACAAACTGGAAGTGTCTAATGTTGCTGT
>NW_013732701.1:0-245 GCF_000517525.1 Limulus polyphemus | reverse complement strand
AACTGTATTCACAGAACGTTACATATTCATAATTTATGTAATACTGGATAGTAAACTTTGATATTTATAGCTGTATTCACAGAACGTTACATATTCATAATTTATGTAATACTGGATAGTAAACTTTGATATTTATAGCTGTATTCACAGAACGTTAAATATTCATAATTTATGTAATACTGGATAGTAAACTTTGATATTTATAGCTGTATTCACAGAACGTTAAATATTCATAATTTATGTAA
>NW_013732700.1:0-245 GCF_000517525.1 Limulus polyphemus | reverse complement strand
GTGTTCCTCACTCTTCAGTTAAACAGCTGTGAGATTAAAGTTATCCACTTGTTCTCACTCTTCAGTTAAACAGCTGTGAAATACAAGTTATCCAGTGGTCCTCACTCTTCAGTTAAACAGTTGCAAGATTCAAGTTATCCAGTGGTCCTCACTCTTCCGTTAAACAGCTGTGAGAACCAAGTTATTCAGTGGTCCTCACTCTTCAGTTAAACAGCTGTGAGATTCAAGTTATCCAGTGGTCCTAA
>NW_013732699.1:0-245 GCF_000517525.1 Limulus polyphemus | reverse complement strand
ACTTTAATTGTTGGTTTCTTCTATAACTATCCATTGTCGTTCATACCCACTTTAATTGTTGGTTTTATCTATAACTATCCATTGTTGTTTATACCCAATTTAATTGTTGGTTTCATCTATAACTATCCATTGTCGTTCATACCCACTTTAATTGTTGGTTTTATCTATAACAATCCATTGTCGTTCATACCCACTTTAATTGTTGGTTTTCCATCTATAACAATCCATTGTCGTTCATACCCACT
>NW_013732698.1:0-245 GCF_000517525.1 Limulus polyphemus | reverse complement strand
AGATCTTTTAGTTTTCCTTCCACTAGATTTTGTTGGCATTGATATGGGTCCTTTTAGTCAGTTTTCAACTATATTTGGTCGACTGTTATAACGGTGAATAAAAGAACCCTTATCAATGTCAACAAAATCTGGAGGAAGGAAGACTAATAGTCAAAAATATCTAGTGGAAAACACGTTTTCAAAGAAAATCGAGTGGAAGAAAACTAATAACATCGACTTTCATAACTGTCTTTTTAGGCCTTCTT
>NW_013732697.1:0-245 GCF_000517525.1 Limulus polyphemus | reverse complement strand
AATTTAAATCATTATTTAAATATACGCGCAAGGAACCAGTTTGAGGCAATGACGTACTTTGCGAATGAGGCCTCTGACGAAAATATTCCTCATTGGGGTGGTAAGACGACCCCTAAGCCACTATGAGGTTGAATTGTGTTTTTTTCATAGATATTCGATTTCTATCGTTTCTCATTGTTTGAATTCAATAAAGTGAAATTATACATTCAAAGTGCTTATCGTAGATCAAAGTTGTTAAAAAAATG
>NW_013732696.1:0-245 GCF_000517525.1 Limulus polyphemus | reverse complement strand
AATGATGTCTGTGGAAGTAATAGTTAGTAGAGAAGGATGTCTGTAGAAGTAATAGTTAGTAGAGAAGGATGTGTGTAGAAGAATAGTTAGTAGAGAATGGTGTCTGTGGAAGTAATAATTAGTAGAGAATGGTGTCTGTGGAAGTAATAGTTAGTAGAGAATGATGTCTGTGGAAGTAATAGTTAGTACACAATATTTATTGAAATAATGTTTTGTTTTTGTTGTTTTTTTTAATTTCGCGCAAT
>NW_013732695.1:0-245 GCF_000517525.1 Limulus polyphemus | reverse complement strand
TAAGAACGTAACCAGTTTGAAGACACCTGCAGACACCAACAGAAAATAAGTCCTATATATTAACAATTCCTATATATCATGACTATGAGAACCTAGCCAGTTTAAAGACACCTGCAGACACCAACAGAAAATAAGTAGTATATATTAACAGTTCCTATATACCATGACTATGAGAACCTAGCCAGTTTAAAGACACCTGCAGACACCAACAGAAAATAAGTCCTATATATTAACAGTTCCTATAT
>NW_013732694.1:0-245 GCF_000517525.1 Limulus polyphemus | reverse complement strand
TTCACGTGTAGTTATCATGGCTAATTTAATTCACGTGTAGTTATTAGCGTTCAATGTAATTCCCGTGTAGTTATTAGTGGTTAATGTAATTCCCGTGTAGTTATTAGTGGTTAATGTAATTCCCGTGTAGTTATTAGTCGTTAATGTAATTCCCGTGTAGTTATTAGTGGTTAATGTAATTCCCGTGTAGTTATTAGTCGTTAATGTAATTCCCGTGTAGTTATTAGTGGTTAATGTAATTCCCG
>NW_013732693.1:0-245 GCF_000517525.1 Limulus polyphemus | reverse complement strand
GGCAATTACAGAAAACAAAAAAGTATCGTTTTCTAAACATACCTATTAAGCCTACACTAATATATATATATATAATAACACATATGTCTATTCACACTTACAACCAATCGGAATTTGGCTTTATTAATTTTATTTCAAATCTACTACGAAATTAAAAATACTGTATCTAAATATCTCACTTGGTAAACGAATGAAAATACCCATGTAGCTTGTTAGATAAACGAACTGTTGCACACACGCATTTT
>NW_013732692.1:0-245 GCF_000517525.1 Limulus polyphemus | reverse complement strand
AGTTCATCAGCTTGATACCCAGCATAGTTTATCAGGTTGATAACCAGCATAGTTTATCAGCTTGATACCCAGCATAGTTTATCAGCTTGATACTCAGCATAGTTTATCAGCTTGATACCCAGCATAGTTTATCAGGTTGATACCCACCATAGTTTATCAGCTTGATACCCACCATAATTTATCAGCTTGATACCCACCATACTTTATCAGCTTGATACCCAGCATAGTTTATCAGGTTGATAGCC
>NW_013732691.1:0-245 GCF_000517525.1 Limulus polyphemus | reverse complement strand
TTTTTATCTTTAAAATTATAAAAACATTATATAATTATGGTAAATTAAAACTTCTGATTAAACATTCACATCGATATATATATATGGTAAATACAAACTTCTGAGTAAAACTTTAGATATATATATCGATGTGAATGTTTATTTAGAAGTTTTATTTACCATGTATATTTTTATCGTTAAAATTATTTAATAAGAAGTTTTATTTATCATGTATTTGTATATCGTTGAGAATGTTTAATCAGAAG
>NW_013732690.1:0-245 GCF_000517525.1 Limulus polyphemus | reverse complement strand
GATTTGTATACCACCCATGTAATCTTTATAGATATACAGATTTGTATACCGCCCGTGTAATCTTTATAGATATACAGATTAGTATACCACCCGTGTAATCTTTATAGATATACAGATTTGTATACCACCCATGTAATCTTTATAGATATACAGATTTGTATACCGCCCGTGTAATCTTTATAGATATACAGATTAGTATACCACCCGTGTAATATTTATGGATATACAGATTTGTATACCACCCA
>NW_013732689.1:0-245 GCF_000517525.1 Limulus polyphemus | reverse complement strand
GTTGTGTATATATATATATATAGGTATATATAACACAACTACTTAGAGGAGCGTTTTTGTTGTGTGTGTGTGTATATATATATAGGTATATATAACACAACTACTTAGAGTAGCATTTTCTTGTGTGTGTGTGTATATATATATATATAGGTATATATAACACAATACTTAGAGGAGCGTTTTTCTGTGTGTGTGTGTGTATATATATAGGTTATATATAACACAACTACTTAGAGGAGCGTTTT
>NW_013732688.1:0-245 GCF_000517525.1 Limulus polyphemus | reverse complement strand
TACTATATATATATATATATATATATCATTTCATTTGTTTTTTTTTAAATATAAATTTGACACTTCGTTAATTTTGTTGCAAAATTTTTAATTTAAGTTCGTAAAGGACGAAAAACAATCGATTAAAAATATACACACCTATTAAACAAAAAAAAATAATAATCCGAATTTGTTTACACAATTCTTCTAAAAAATCCTGTGTAACATTTAAATCTTCAAAATTTGATGTTTTTCTCGTAGTTTAT
>NW_013732687.1:0-245 GCF_000517525.1 Limulus polyphemus | reverse complement strand
AAAAAGTTTTTTTGACCCAAAACTAATAGAAAGATATCTCATAGTTCTTATTTCGTCGGAAAACTCAAAATTGAGACATTATAGCACTGACGAAAAACATTATTTCACTATAAAAGCTAAAAAAAATTAACTTTCGCTATTCCAGATTACAAACAATCCAATAGGAGTAGTTTATTTGATAAGAAGACTTGATGGCCTTTTATATCTTGGAATTTTGTTTAACGATGTTATTTTTAAAGCTATTC
>NW_013732686.1:0-245 GCF_000517525.1 Limulus polyphemus | reverse complement strand
GTATTCATAGCTATACCACGAGTGTATTCATAGCTATACCACGAGTGTATTGATTAGCTTTATTACAAGTGTATTCATAGCTTTACCACAAGTGTATTGATAGCTTTATTACAAGTGTATTCATAGCTATACCACAAGTGTATTCATAGCTATACCACGAGGGTATTCATCACTTTACCACGAGTGTATTCATCACTTTACCACGAGTGTATTCATAGCTTTACCACAAGTGTATTCATAGCTTT
>NW_013732685.1:0-245 GCF_000517525.1 Limulus polyphemus | reverse complement strand
CAGAAATTTGCTAGATTCGTTGAGGTTTACTGTATTATTATGAGCAGAAATTTGCTAGATTCGTTGAGGTCTAGCTCACTATTTATTATCAGTGGAAAATTGAAGGACATTTGGATATTCTTATAATATTACGAGCAGAGAAAACATTAGTTAAGTTGGAAATTTTCTACATTACTATAATAAGCATAAATTCGCTAAATAACTTGGGTTTTACTGCACTGTTATAATGAGCAGAAGATCTCTAG
>NW_013732684.1:0-245 GCF_000517525.1 Limulus polyphemus | reverse complement strand
AAACTATGTAGTTATGTGTTTGGTATTTACCTTCTTAATGAAACTATGTAGTTATGTGTTTGGTATTTACCTTCTTAATGAAACTATCTAGTCGTGTTTGGTATTTACCTTATTAATGAAACTATCTAATCGTGTGTTTGGTATTTACCTTCTTAATGAAACTATGTAGTTATGTGTTTGGTATTTACCTTCTTAATGAAACTGTGTAGTTATGTGTTTGGTATTTACCTTCTTAATGAAACTAT
>NW_013732683.1:0-245 GCF_000517525.1 Limulus polyphemus | reverse complement strand
ATATAGCTTTCCAAACGTTTCCCAAGTATTAGTTCACTAATATATAGCTTTCCAAACGTTCCCAAGTATTAGTTCACTAGCATATAGCTATCCAAACGTTTCCCAAGTATTAGTTCACTAATATATTGCTTTCCAAACGTTTCCCAAGTATTAGTTCACTAATTTATAGCTTTCCAAACGTTTCCCAAGTATTAGTTCACTAACATATAGCTTTCCAAACGTTTCCCAAGTATTAGTTCACTAAT
>NW_013732682.1:0-245 GCF_000517525.1 Limulus polyphemus | reverse complement strand
ATAATATATATATATATATATATATATATATATAAGTATGCTAAAAATTTACAACTGCTTTGAGTACATGTCTAAATGAGTGTGAGGTAAGGTGAGAAATAAGATAAGCCACATGGAGTAAAGAGCCAGAACGAAACATGTTAGAGACGTGGCTATATTAAAGGCTTGGAACTGATTGCAGTAGTAAAATTTAACCTTTTTATGGTGAGGTTTATTGATTACTAGGTGTAATATTTGTTATCTGT
>NW_013732681.1:0-245 GCF_000517525.1 Limulus polyphemus | reverse complement strand
TTGATGTACAGTAACTGAGTGACAACGCTTTCAGTTATTGAACACTATATATTATGAAAAAGTTGATTTACAAGCTTGATCTACAGTAACTGACTGACAACGCTTCAAGTTATTGAACACTATATATATATGATGAAAAATTGACTTACAAGCGTGATCTACAGTAACTGACTGACAACGCTTTCAGTTATTGAACACTATATATGATGAAAAAAGTTGATTTAAAAGTTTGATCTACAGTAACT
>NW_013732680.1:0-245 GCF_000517525.1 Limulus polyphemus | reverse complement strand
TACATATGTTGGTAACAATATTTCTGATGACACAAGTACATATGTTGGTAACAATACTTCTGATGACACTGGTACATATGTTGGTAACAATACTTCTGATGACACAGGTACATATGTTTGTAACAATACTTCTGATGACACCAGTACATATGATTGTAACAATACTTCTGATGACACTGGTACATATGTTTATAATAATACTTCTGATGACACAGGTACATATGTTGGTAACTATACTTCTGATG
>NW_013732679.1:0-245 GCF_000517525.1 Limulus polyphemus | reverse complement strand
CATACTAACAGTTTGTAGTAGTATTAACTGGAGATAAAAATGTGAAAAGATAACAATGACAGATGGAAAACATTGTATTTATTTTGTAGTGATGACAAATTTTCAAACTAAGGACCTCGTCATAAACAATAAGTTGAAAGGTTAAGATCCCCTATCCATCACCTGTTCTCAACACGGTAGATTTAACATAATTGCGAGTCGAAGAGACTTTTAAAGATTAGATGGTTTTGTTCAGTTTATTGGTT
>NW_013732678.1:0-245 GCF_000517525.1 Limulus polyphemus | reverse complement strand
AATATACAGTGAAGGTTACACCATCAGGTAATATACAGTGAAGGTTAAACCACCAGGTATTATACAGTGCAGGTTAAACCACCAGGTATTATACAGTGAAGGTTAAACCACCAGGTAATATACAGTGAAGGTTAAACCACCAGGTAATATACAGTGAAGGTTAAACCACCGGGTAATATACAGTAAAGATTACACCATCAGGTAATATACAGTGCAGGTTAAACCACCAGGTATTATACAGTGAA
>NW_013732677.1:0-245 GCF_000517525.1 Limulus polyphemus | reverse complement strand
TGTATTTTTGTACTTTACTTAAATAACAAAAGTATTCGTACTAACGCTCATGTAAGTTGGATATCCTGATAATATCTTAATTTAATATATTGGGATTTACTGGTTTCAATTTTATTCTAGATTATCAGATAACAATAAAAAATATTGATATATATCATATTTGGTATACTTTACTGTAACTTTATTACAGTGGCAGCCAATAAAACAGTTTTCACTAATCATATATTTATACAGGCCTGCAATGG
>NW_013732676.1:0-245 GCF_000517525.1 Limulus polyphemus | reverse complement strand
GTGTTTACTACAACAGTATAGTACAAGGATTACACTTACAACACACTGATGTGTTTACTACAACAGAATAGTACAAGGATCACATTAACTACACACTGATGTGTTTCATACAACAGTACAGTACAAGGATCACAGTAACTATATACTGATGTGTTTACTACAATAGTACAAGGATCACATTAACTATATACTGATGTGTTTACTACAACAGTACAGTACAAGGATCACACTTACAACACACTGAT
>NW_013732675.1:0-245 GCF_000517525.1 Limulus polyphemus | reverse complement strand
TCTTTCATGTCGGTAAAAAACATCGATTCTTTATTGACAAAAATAAGTAAAATGTAGTACTATTGTAAAACAAATCTAATTTTCCCTGAAATTTTTAATATTCAGAAATTTTAAAATTTCAATATGCTTTTTATTGGTGAAGTTAGTTTTCTAGATGACATTCTTGAAAGTGTTTTGAAAAATCTTATAATTCTCATAAATGAAATCTAAATACGCAAAAACTTGTTTTGTTTTAAGTGAACTGC
>NW_013732674.1:0-245 GCF_000517525.1 Limulus polyphemus | reverse complement strand
AAAAAAACAAATTTATCAAACAACATAAAAAACAAAACAAATTTATCAATTCATAAAAAATATAATTTATCATACGACATAAAAAAGCTCCAATTTATCAATTATTATCAAAAAAGTACAAATATATGAATTAATATAAAAACAGTACAAATTTATCCTTCATAATAAAAAAACAGTACAAATTTATCAATGAATACAAAAAACAGTACACATTTATAAATCATTATAACAAACAATATAAAAAA
>NW_013732673.1:0-245 GCF_000517525.1 Limulus polyphemus | reverse complement strand
TTTTACTACATACATCAAACAAACTCTGTATTATATCTTTTATTACACACATCATACAAACTCTGTATTATATCTTTTACCACATACATCAAACAAACTCTGTATTATATATTTTACTATACATCAAACAAACTCTATATTATATATATTTTACTACATACATCAAACAAACTCTCCATATATCTTTTATTACACACATCAAACAAACTCTATTATATATTTTACTACATACATTAAACAAACTC
>NW_013732672.1:0-245 GCF_000517525.1 Limulus polyphemus | reverse complement strand
ATCTTAATGATTTTATTTTTTTAAACAACGTCATTTAGCTTGCCACGTGTTCTCTTTTTGTATCTTAAACTTAAAACAAAAAATATTGAATGAAGATCACGTCATAACAAAACAATAATCCCAAATGAAATATGTAAGAAGACTATTCTACTTTCTCTTCTGACAATTCTTAAAATTAATTCTTTCCATACAGCATATCTACTACATTTGTACAAGAAACTACGTCTCCAATAGCTAGGTCATGA
>NW_013732671.1:0-245 GCF_000517525.1 Limulus polyphemus | reverse complement strand
AGAACACTCATCATTGTACACTTTTATTAGAATACTCATCATTGTATACTTTATATTAGAACACTCACATGTGTACACTTTATATTATAATACTCATCGATGTACACTTTATATTAGAACACTCATCAATGTAAAGTGTACACCTAAAGTGTACAGTGATGAGTGTTCTTATTAGAACACTCATCAGTGTATACTTTATTTTAGAGTACTCATCAGTGTACACTTTATATTAGAACACTCATCGA
>NW_013732670.1:0-245 GCF_000517525.1 Limulus polyphemus | reverse complement strand
GTGGGCTAAAGGATGGTCACACTTAGCGTCGTGTGGGCTAAAGGATGGTCACACTTAGCGTCGTGTGGGCTAAAGGATGATCACACTTAGCGTCGTGTGGGCTAAAGGATGGTCACACTTAGCGTCGTGAGGGCTAAACGATGATCACACTTAGCGTCGTGTGGGCTAAAGGATGATCACACTTAGCGTCGTGTGGGCTAAACGATGGTCACACTTAGCGTCGTGTGGGCTAAACGATGGTCACA
>NW_013732669.1:0-245 GCF_000517525.1 Limulus polyphemus | reverse complement strand
TTCTCCAAAATATTCACTTTTTTGAGTGTTTGAGAAAAATCGTTTTTTCGTCAAAACTACAAGGCTATAGCCTTCGAATTTTTTAAAAAATGTTTGAAAAAATACATTTTCATATTATTGGTGTATAAAGATGCCCAAGATGTACACTATTCGAAATGGTATTGCTTTCATGAAAACACGCAATATTCAAGCCGTGAATCGTATTGGAAATTCCATCTATCTTCGGTTTTAATAACTTCTGAAGG
>NW_013732668.1:0-245 GCF_000517525.1 Limulus polyphemus | reverse complement strand
ATACAAACAACCAGAAGATATCCAGGAGAATGGTAGTCCAGACATCCAGGAGAATGGTAGTCCATCCACTACTAACCATATAAGATACAAACAACCAGAAGTTATCCAGGAGTATGGTAGTCCATCCATTACTAACCATATAAGATACAAACAACCAGAAGATATCCAGGAGAACGGTACTCCATCCCCTACTAACCATATAACATACAAACAACCAGAAGACATCAAGGAGAATGGTACTCCAT
>NW_013732667.1:0-245 GCF_000517525.1 Limulus polyphemus | reverse complement strand
GAGACTGTGAAGACACATACGACATAAAAGTATTCGTACTCGGGTTGACACCGGGGATTCAGATGGTGGATAAAGTCTTATATGCCGGAGTTATTAGCGTAGAAGTTCCGTACTCAAATGTGATGTGGACATATGAGGTCATAGGCTTACATTCTAGGGTAGAAACATGTGTTCTATAGGGTTCATACATATGAGTACATAAGGTCCTGTGGTAGAAATTTGTATTCTATAGGGTTCATACATAT
>NW_013732666.1:0-245 GCF_000517525.1 Limulus polyphemus | reverse complement strand
TGTTTTAATACTCTAAATTTGTGTGTTTCAGAGTGAAACTTGCCACCAGGTGAGAAATCTCAACCTAATTTTGTTCAATTTCGCTTGGATTCTCATTCCAAGATGAATTAGACTATTTTCTTTAATTTGTGTCAGCTGTAGGTGTGTAAAGGCAAGAGTAAACAGTCCAACTTATAAAATGCTGTCTTCATAACAATCGGATGTGACGTCATATTCATAAGAACTTGACGTCAGAGCCACATATA
>NW_013732665.1:0-245 GCF_000517525.1 Limulus polyphemus | reverse complement strand
CTCTGAACTAACCAGAAAGAGACTTGCAACAAGTCGTATAACCCAGTTGTTGTATGCAAATTGCAACATCTTATAATAGGTGAAAATCCGCGAACTTAAAAGTCAGTGGTAAAAGCTGTCTACCTGCCCCTGACAACAGTATGCAACATCACCAAGAAGGATCTCAAGTCACATGTACATAAGTTGGTTCAAGACGTATCCGTTCAACCACCATATACTTCAAACACTCGTAAAGTGAAATGGAT
>NW_013732664.1:0-246 GCF_000517525.1 Limulus polyphemus | reverse complement strand
AAGACAGGATAATGAGAAAGAGTTATGTATTACTTATCCCACTAGATAGGATAATGATAAAGAGTTATGTATTACTTATCCTACCAGTCAGGATAATGATAAAGAGTTATGTATTACTTATCCCACTAGACAGGATAGTGATAAAGAGTTATGTATTACTTATCCTACCAGTCAGGATAATGATAAAGAGTTATGTATTACTTATCCCACTAGACAGGATAGTGATAAAGAGTTATGTATTACTTA
>NW_013732663.1:0-246 GCF_000517525.1 Limulus polyphemus | reverse complement strand
AGAGAGCGCATTTGCACCTCTTCGCGCCCCCGTGGCTACAGCACTGGTATTTCCATAATGCTTGGAAATATTTTGTAAAAAAAACATTAAATAAAGACAATGAATGCATTTCAAAGCTAAAGGTAGAAATTTACTTCGGATTGTTATATGAAAATTATTGGTTTTGTTTTCATAACTCTAAGACCTGAAAAATGGCTATGGCTGAAAGTAGAAATAAAAAATATATTTGCGATATTTTACATATAT
>NW_013732662.1:0-246 GCF_000517525.1 Limulus polyphemus | reverse complement strand
GTAATCTAGAATAAATCAACCTAATAACTCTAATTAGTGATTTAAACCAATTAATTACAATCATATTGAGACACATTTCGTGTGTGTAATTGTATATGAAGTCATGGCAGTCTTTGTTTCCATACAACTATTAAGTCATAGCAACCTGTCTGGTATCGAACTATAATTTCACCCCTTGTGGAACTATGATGTCATGGCCGCCTGCCCTGGCGGCATTGCAACGTGTCCCTAAAAGTGTCTTCTCTG
>NW_013732661.1:0-246 GCF_000517525.1 Limulus polyphemus | reverse complement strand
GTAAGCGTATGACTCCTATAGTGTCCATATCCATTCCCTATGAGTATCATGTGTAAGCGTATGACTCCTATAGTGTCCATATCCATTCCCTATGACTATCATGTGTAAGCGTATGACTCCTATAGTGTCCATATCCATCCCCTATGAGTATCATGTGTAAACGTATGACTCCTATAGTGTCCATATCCATTCTCTATGACTATCATGTGTAAGCGTACGACTCCTATAGTGTCCATATCCATCCCC
>NW_013732660.1:0-246 GCF_000517525.1 Limulus polyphemus | reverse complement strand
ACCAAGAGCAGATAGAAATATGCATAAACAGAAACAACCTAGAATTTTTTCACCCAAAAATGCTACATCCAGGGCCGATGAGGCTTTTCGCTTAATACCAAGAACAGATAGAAATATGTATAAACAGAAACAGACGGACAAACTGAGAATGGTTTTACAGAGAAACTTTTTATGAACCGTTATGTCTGACTCCACTTATGTGACGTATCTCTAGTGAAACATGTTTCATTTTAAATATGTCCGTTT
>NW_013732659.1:0-246 GCF_000517525.1 Limulus polyphemus | reverse complement strand
CCCTTATCAACCGGGAAGTATATGACATTTGACCAGGAACAGTTATAAATATCGAACATCAGTGAATTCTCATCGGACGTTAATATCTTTACGAAAATATTACCGGATTCTCATTGGACAACAGTGGTTTTATGAAAATATTATCTTACTTCAACAGTCCAACAATCCAGTGTCTGACAATGCTAGCTAGTTTCTCGACAATTCCAGGTACATCGACTTCAAGTTAACTCACTGGATGTCAAGGAG
>NW_013732658.1:0-246 GCF_000517525.1 Limulus polyphemus | reverse complement strand
CCCGATTAACCAAGTCCAATACTTGTGATATAGGAACGTAAACATATCAATGTTAACCCGATTAACAAAGTCCAATAATTGTGATATAGGAACATAAAGATATCAATGTTAACCCGATTAACAAAGTCCAATAATTGTGATATAGAAACATAAAGATATCAATGTTAACCTGATTAACCAAGTCCGATAATTGTGATATAGGAACATAAAGATATCAATGTTAACCCGATTAACAAAGTCCAATGA
>NW_013732657.1:0-246 GCF_000517525.1 Limulus polyphemus | reverse complement strand
ATCTAGCATAAAATCAGCTGCACCTCCTGTTGTAATTTTCGTTATCAACAGTTTATCACCCAAAATAAAGATAATATATTTAGCATAAAATCAGCTGCACCTTCTGTTGTAATTTTCGTTATCAACAGTTTATCACCCAAAGTAAAGATAATATATCTAGCTTAAAATCAGCTGCCTCTCCTGTTGTGATTTTCGTTATCAACAGTTAATCACCCGAAATAAATATAATATATTTAGCATAAAATC
>NW_013732656.1:0-246 GCF_000517525.1 Limulus polyphemus | reverse complement strand
CAGAGCAAAGATAGCCCATTGTGTAGCTTTGGGATTAACAACTAACAAACAATCCAAAACAAACACTAATTTGACAAAATATAGCGTTCCGGTGACTGATCGATAAGTCTAAAGGCTTACTAACGCTAAAAACGCGGTTTCGATACCCGTGGTGGCACAGCACAGATAGCCCATTGTGTAGCTTTGGGATTAACAACTAACAAACAATCCAAAACAAAACACTAATTTGACAAAATATAGCGTCCC
>NW_013732655.1:0-246 GCF_000517525.1 Limulus polyphemus | reverse complement strand
GTGTGTGTGTGTGTGTGTGTGTGTGTGTGTGTGTGTGTGTGTGTGTGTGTGTGTGTGTGTGTGTGTGTGTGTGTGTGTGTGTGTGTGTGTGTGTAACTGGTTTTATTATTGCCTCTTTTAGTTCAGTTTTCAGATCTTTCATCTTAGCGTTGTTTTGTACATCATTAATCTTGCTGGTATAATATTTCCACATTTCACTGGTGATCTTTTGTAATTCATTGATGTTATTTTATACCTAGTTTTATT
>NW_013732654.1:0-246 GCF_000517525.1 Limulus polyphemus | reverse complement strand
GAATCCCTTTTTACTCTAGTCTTAGAACCAAATATTTTAAATTCCATTTACTCTAATCTTAGAACCAAATATTTTAAATTCCCTTTACTCTAATCTTAGAACCAAAGATTTTGAATTCCCTTTTACTCTAATTTTAGAACCAAAGAGTTTAATTCCCCTTTACTCTAATTTTAGAACCAAAGAGTTTGAATCCCTTTTTACTCTAATCTTAGAACCAAAGATTTTAAATTCCCTTTTACTCTAATC
>NW_013732653.1:0-246 GCF_000517525.1 Limulus polyphemus | reverse complement strand
CTAACACCACTTTCTGCTGAAAAGTGACCGGTCGAGTTCTAAGGACTTCGTCCAATTGCTGCAGCTACTGAAGCGATGTTTTCTTCTTTTCTTACAGTGGGATGCCTCACGTACTTGGATGAACAAATATTTCCCTCTTCACGAAATTATTTAACTAAAGAGAGCTACACGGAGCATCTCTGCGTCGAAATTCCCCTCTGAAAGCTCTCTGAGTTGCAACAACAGAGCCATATTTAAGCTACATAT
>NW_013732652.1:0-246 GCF_000517525.1 Limulus polyphemus | reverse complement strand
GAAGTTTATATTTACCATATACATGTCGTTGTGAATTTTCAATCACATGTTTTATTTACCATATATATATATAAATATGTCCTTGTAAGTGTTTAATCAAAAAAGATGGTAAATAAAAATATATCTATATATCCGTCTAAATGTTTAATCACAAGATTTATTTACCCTATGTATATCGTTGTAAATGTTTACTCGGAAGTTTTTATTTATCAGATATATCGAAGTGAATGTTTAATCAGAAGTTTT
>NW_013732651.1:0-246 GCF_000517525.1 Limulus polyphemus | reverse complement strand
CTAACGGTCAAGAAGTTTTTAATCCTAACGGTCAAGAAGTCTTTAATTCTAACTGTCAAGAAGTCTTTAATTCTAACGGTCAAGAAGTCTTTAATCCTAACGGTCAAGAAGTCTTTAATTCTAACCGTCAAGAAGTCTTTAATTCTAACGGTCAAGAGGTCTTTAATTCTAACGGTCAAGAAGTCTTTAATTCTAACGGTCAAGAGGTCTTTAATTCTAACGGTTAAGAAGTATTTAATTCTAACT
>NW_013732650.1:0-246 GCF_000517525.1 Limulus polyphemus | reverse complement strand
AGGCAGTGAAAGAGGGAGATAACGAGAGTACAAGTGTCTTTTAAAGAGACTGTGAAAGAGGGAGAGAACGAGAGTACAAGTGTCTCTTAAAGAGACAGTGAAAGAGGGAGAGAACGAGAGTACAAGTGTCTCTTAAAGAGACAGTGAAAGAGGGAGAGAACGAGAGTACAAGTGTCTCTTAAAGAGACAGTGAAAGAGGGAGAGAACGAGAGTACAAGTGTCTCTTAAAGAGACAGTGAAAGAGGG
>NW_013732649.1:0-246 GCF_000517525.1 Limulus polyphemus | reverse complement strand
AAAAGTATAGTCACAAGTAACCCTATGGAAGGACAAAAACAGATAATTGAGAATATAATTAGACATTTTTTACCTTTACACAATCACAACATATATGTTCATTAATACATAAAGTACTATATTATAATTTATATTACAGAAATAACTTATATCAAACTGAATCAATCTCATAGTCAATGTATACTAACACTCGTTAGGAATCCCTTACGTAACTGAAACTAATTTTGGTAATTACATTCGTCACAC
>NW_013732648.1:0-246 GCF_000517525.1 Limulus polyphemus | reverse complement strand
TGGTTTTACAGCAAAATAGCACTCCAGATAAATCAAGTATTTTCTTTTAAATAATAGTTTTACAACAAACTAGCACTCCAGATGAACCAAGAACTTTTCTTTTAAATAATAGTTTTACAACAAACTAGCACTCCAGATAAACCAAGAACTTTTCTTTTAAATAATGGTTTTACAGCAAAATAGCACTCCAGGTAAATCAAGTATTTTTTTTAAATAATAGTTTTACAACAAACTAGCACTCCAGAT
>NW_013732647.1:0-246 GCF_000517525.1 Limulus polyphemus | reverse complement strand
GTAGTCCAACTTTATATTAATGAACGCTATGTATGGTGTAAAATAAAGCTGTAAATAGATCAGTTATTGTTTATGAAAGCAGTAGTCCCACTTTATATTAATGAATGCTATATATGGTGTAAAATAAAGCTGTGAATAGCTCAGTTATTGTTTATGAAAGCAGTAGTCCCACTTTATATTAATGAATGCTATGTGAGGTGTAAAATAAAGCTGTGAATAGATCAGTTATTGTTTATGAAAGCAGTA
>NW_013732646.1:0-246 GCF_000517525.1 Limulus polyphemus | reverse complement strand
TATTGTTCACAATTTGTAGAATTAACTTATTATCTTTTTTTTTCAGACTCAGATGCTAGGACTTTTTGGATAACTACTATTTTCCAGAATCAATTCGTTTGTAGTACCAGTTCACCAATTACAGTGGGTAACGTACTTTACTTGGAGTTATATCTTTACTACAGATGACTTACTGTAGACAGAAATCTTTAGTAATGACTGCGGATTTCCCTTGTAGTCACAGAAACACGTAACAAGTACCACTGT
>NW_013732645.1:0-246 GCF_000517525.1 Limulus polyphemus | reverse complement strand
TTCCTTATTTTTCAGTTACAGAAGAAGAGATTAGACAATGGTAAGTTAAGTGTGTATATATATCTTTGAATGTTAAAAGCTGTTAGTTGATAAATATGTAGTAAATTAATCTGTATTTATGGTGATTCCGTAAACTGTGGATTTTTTTTCAACGTGAATGTTTCAACGTTTTTATATAATGAGTATTTGGTTTGTTTGTTTTTGTTTTATTTTTGTAATTTCGCGCAAAGCTACACGAAGGCTATC
>NW_013732644.1:0-246 GCF_000517525.1 Limulus polyphemus | reverse complement strand
CAAACAAACAAGTGTTTGAGAAAATCAAGTTAACAAACAAACAAATGTTTAGGAAAGGAAGTTAAACAAACAAATGTCTAGGAAAGGAAGTTAAACAAACAAATGTTTAGGAAAGGAAGTTAAACAAACAAATGTTTAGGAAAGGAAGTTAAACAAACAAGTGTCTAGTAAAGGAAGTTAACAAACAAGTGTCTAAGAAAGGAAGTTAAACAAAGAAATGTCTAGGAAAGGAAGTTAACAAACAAG
>NW_013732643.1:0-246 GCF_000517525.1 Limulus polyphemus | reverse complement strand
GATCATAACCACGATGCTATGGCCAGATGAATGTAACAAAAATGATCAAAACCATGATGTTACACACAGATGAATGCTACATTAGTGATCATAATCACAATGCTATGGCCAGATGAATTTAACAAAAATGATCAAAACCATGATGTTACACACAGATGAATGCTACATTAGTGATCATAACCACGATGCTATGGCCAGATGAATGTAACAAAATGATACAAAATCATGATGTTACACACAGATGAA
>NW_013732642.1:0-246 GCF_000517525.1 Limulus polyphemus | reverse complement strand
CGATTAGTTTAAAATAGTATAGTAAGATTTATTGGCTAAATTGGTAGTTACCTGAAATGGGAATTATATTCAGATGATACAGTAAGATTTATTGGCTAAATTGGTAGTTACCTGAAATGGGAATTATATTCAGATGATATAGTAAGATTTATTGGCTAAATTGGTAGTTACCTGAAATGGGAATTATATTCAGATGATACAGTAAGATTTATTGGCTAATCTGGGAGTTAGATAGAAGTGATGATT
>NW_013732641.1:0-246 GCF_000517525.1 Limulus polyphemus | reverse complement strand
AGGCCTTCTATAGACTAGATATTTTCGACTGTGATAGACAAAGACTAAAAATACCAATATAGTGTAATTTAAGAAGGATTAAAAATACCATTATGAAAATCATTAACAGTCGACAAAATATTACCGACTGTTATAACGGTCTTTTAGTCTTCCTTCCTCCATATTTTATTGACATTGATAAGGGTCCTTTTAGTCCGTTTTCCACTGGATTTTCTTAACTTTGAAAACGTATTTTTAGTTTTCTTC
>NW_013732640.1:0-246 GCF_000517525.1 Limulus polyphemus | reverse complement strand
TAGATGAAAATCACTCGAACTATTCATAGTTTGAGTGCAAATAACTACTATAGATGAAAATCACTCGAACTATTCATAGTTTGAGTGCAAATAACTACTATAGATGAAAATCACTTGAAATATTCATAGTTTGAGTGCAAATAACTACTATAGACGAAAATCACTCTAACTATTCATAGTTTGAGTGCAAATAACTACTATAGACGAAAATCACTCTAACTATTCATAGTTTGAGTGCAAATAACT
>NW_013732639.1:0-246 GCF_000517525.1 Limulus polyphemus | reverse complement strand
TATCTGAAATCACATATTTACGTCCTGGGGAATAAGTGTCTATTGTAATGTTCTATCTGAAATCACATAGTTACGTCCTGAGGAATCGGTGTCTATTGTAATGTTCTATCTGAAATCACATATTTACGTCCTGGGGAATTGGACGTAAATATGTGATTTCAGATAGAACATTACAATAGACACCAATAGACACCGATTCCCCAACGTAACTATGTGATTTCAGATAGAACATTACCCTGAGGAATC
>NW_013732638.1:0-246 GCF_000517525.1 Limulus polyphemus | reverse complement strand
GAGAAGTGTGTGTTTATATATATATATATATACATATTGTAACAGGTAAGCAGTGTGTGTTTATATATATATTGTAACAGGTGAGCAGTGTGTGTTTATATATATATATTGTAACAAGTGAGCAGTGTGTGTTTATATATATATATATATGTTGTAACAGGTGAGCAGTGTGTTTATATATATATATATTGTAACAGGTGAGCAGTGTTTGTTTATATATACATATTGTAACAGGTCAGTAGTGTG
>NW_013732637.1:0-246 GCF_000517525.1 Limulus polyphemus | reverse complement strand
CACTTTGTGATTTAAACAAAATACGTAATTAGTAGATCGAAATATTTAGATAAATAAAGCGTTTCACATAAAATGCATTAGTCTCTAGGTGCTTACTCTGGGCCAAAAGTATAATTCTGTCTCCACATTTCTCATAAGTTGTACTTCGAACATAACACAATTCTTTCTTCCTTTTTTTTTCATTTGTTTTTTTTTAAATACTGATAAAGTTTAACTTATGTACTACAGATGGCGCCCCTAAAACAA
>NW_013732636.1:0-246 GCF_000517525.1 Limulus polyphemus | reverse complement strand
CATTATAGATAAGGTATGGTTTGAAACTTTTCATATTGATTCAACATTACAGATAAGGTATGGTTTAAAACTTTTCATATTGATTCAACATTATAGATAAGGTATGATTTGAAACTTTTCATATTGATTCAACATTATAGATAAGGTATGGTTTGAAGCTTTTCATATTGATTCAACATTATAGATAAGGTATGGTTTGAAGCTTTTCATATTGATTCAACATTACTAGATAAGGTATGGTTTGAA
>NW_013732635.1:0-246 GCF_000517525.1 Limulus polyphemus | reverse complement strand
AATTTTGTACCTAGTTTAACGTTGAATATTATTTATGATTTTATATGTAGAGTTATTTTCGGGCAAGTCCCTGTTTTAATTGTAAGTAAATGTTTTTGTAGCCTTAGGACCTTAACAGGACTGTAATTAAGTTAATAGTCTAATGAGCTCTAAGTAAACTGTAGTATATTTGGTTATGATATAGTACAACGAAAGATAGCCTGTTAATAGCCTTCTGCTAGGGTTTAATCACTCCAACGTGGGGGG
>NW_013732634.1:0-246 GCF_000517525.1 Limulus polyphemus | reverse complement strand
ATATATATCCATGTCAATATTTAATCAGAAGTTTTTATTTACCATATATATATATCCTTGTAAATGTTTAATCAGATGTTCTATTTACCATATATGTATATATCGTTGTTTCAAAAATTTTTATTTACCTTATACAAATATATATATCGTTGTGAATGTTTAACCAGAATTTTCGATTTGCCATATATATATATATATCGATGTGAATGTTTAATCAGGAGTTTTTATTTATCATATATATATATA
>NW_013732633.1:0-246 GCF_000517525.1 Limulus polyphemus | reverse complement strand
TCATGTGATGATCAAAATTACCGCGCTGCTGCCCTTATTATATAGGGAACATGACTGGCACATCTAAACCGATAACTTAATCACGTGAATAGCATAATTAATTTCACCTCTGCTGTTAATTTGGTCATTTGATTAACATAATTGGCCTAACTCCATTAATAACTTCGTCATGAGACGATCAAAATTACCGCACTGTTGCTACTATAATATAGGGAACAGAATTAGCATATTTCCACCGATAACTTT
>NW_013732632.1:0-246 GCF_000517525.1 Limulus polyphemus | reverse complement strand
GTGTGTAGCAGTTACAGAACAAAAACTACAGTAAAGATCGTATGTAACAGTTACAGAACAAAAACTACAGTAAATATTGTGTGTAGCAGTTACAGCACAAAAACTAAAGTAAATATTGTGTGTAGCGGTTACAGAACAAAAACTACAGTAAAGATTGTGTGTAGCAGTTACAGAACAAACAACTACAGTAAAGATTGTGTGTAGCAGTTACAGCACAAAAGCTACAGTAAATATTGTGTGTAACAG
>NW_013732631.1:0-246 GCF_000517525.1 Limulus polyphemus | reverse complement strand
TAGACCACTAAGGTATAAATAGTTTACCTAGACACAGACCACTAAGGTAGAAATAGTTTACCTAGACACAGACCACTAAGGTAGAGATAGTTTACCTAGACACAGAGCACTAAGTTAGATATAGTTTACCTAGACACAGACCACTAAGGTAGAAATAGTTTACCTAGACACAGAGCACTAAGGTAGAGATAGTTTACCTAGACACTGACCACTAAGGTAGAAATAGTTTACCTGGACACAGACCAC
>NW_013732630.1:0-246 GCF_000517525.1 Limulus polyphemus | reverse complement strand
AAAGCGTGTTTACTGTTTGGTAACGTTGAATAGTCATGTAAAGCGTGTTTACTGTTTGGTAACTTGACCAGTCATATAAAACGTGTTTACTGTTTGGTAACGTTGAGCAGTCTCGTAAAGCGTGTTTACTGTTTGGTAACGTTGAATAGTCATGTAAAGCGTGTTTACTGTTTGGTAACTTGACTAGTCATATAAAACGTGTTTACTGTTTGGTAACGTTGAATAGTCATGTAAAGCGTGTTTAGT
>NW_013732629.1:0-246 GCF_000517525.1 Limulus polyphemus | reverse complement strand
ACAACAACAACAACACTTCCATTCTCTAGTTGTTGTACAGTTAGTGGTTCAACCGGATTGGTTCATGAGTTTTGTATAACTTGTTTTTCCATGTGTATTTTTTATTATAAAAGGTAGGGGCGGATAAAACAACATTTTAATATACTGAATAATAGCGTTTAATAAATCTTTCTTAAATAGCCGTATACAGTTTTCCAATATGAATGATGTAACTATAGAGAGTTAGGTACGGTTTTGGTTTGTTTT
>NW_013732628.1:0-246 GCF_000517525.1 Limulus polyphemus | reverse complement strand
ACCAACAATGTTCCTAGATTTGGATATAATAAGAAGAACAGGGAGGAGAAGCAATATATATGCATCCTTGCTAAAAATTTGTACTCTGTTGGATTTGATTTTGAATACATAAGAAATAATTTGATTGCCTTCTGTTCAGATGGGGCAAGTGTAATGCTTGGCCGAAATTCTGGGGTAGGCACTAGACTTGAAAATGATTTTCCTAACATTGTCATTTGGCATTGTTTAAATCATCGCTTGCAACTT
>NW_013732627.1:0-246 GCF_000517525.1 Limulus polyphemus | reverse complement strand
ATGTTTATCAATATTATCTTTTCTGTATATACAAATATATATATATACATATGTTTATCAATATTGTCTTTTGTATATATATATATATATGTTTATCAATATTATCTTTTGTATATATGTATATGTTTATCAATATTATCTTTTGTATATATATATGTTTATCAATATTGTCTTTTGTGTATATATATATATATGTTTATCAATATTATCTTTTGTATATATATATATGTTTATCAATATTGTCTT
>NW_013732626.1:0-246 GCF_000517525.1 Limulus polyphemus | reverse complement strand
AGTCTATTGTAAACATTGGTGTTGATGTATTCTCTTATAATTTGTTTAAACAGTGCTCATAGTGCAGTCTATTGTAAACATTGGTGTTGATGTATTCTCTTATAATTTGTTTTAACAGTGCTCATGGTGCAGTCTGTTGTAAACATTGGTGTTGATGTATTCTCTTATAATTTGTTTAAACAATGGTCATGGTGTAGTCTATTGTAAACATTGGTGTTGATGTATTCTCTTATAATTTGTTTAAAC
>NW_013732625.1:0-246 GCF_000517525.1 Limulus polyphemus | reverse complement strand
TAAAAGTTGTGTTATATAGTAATCCAGTGCTGTTTCTAATAGTAATAAAGAGTTGTGTTATATAGTAATCCAGTGCTGTTTCTAATACTAATAAAAAGTTGTGTTACATAGTAATCCAGTGTTGTTTCTAATAGTAATAAAAAGTTGTGTTATATAGTAATCCAGTGCTGTTTCTAATAGTAATAAAAGGTTGTGTTATATAATACCCCAGTGCTGTTTCTAATAGTAATAAAAGGTTGTGTTATA
>NW_013732624.1:0-246 GCF_000517525.1 Limulus polyphemus | reverse complement strand
GTCACTAGAGAAGCTACTTCCTTGATACACAGATTATATCTGTCACTAGAGAAGCTACTTCCTTGATACACAGATTATATCTGTCACTAGAAAAGCTACTTCCTTGATACACAAATTAAAGCTGTCACTAGAGAAGCTGCTTCCTTAATACACAGATTAAAGCTGTCAGTAGAGAAGCTACTTCCTTAATACACAGGTTAAAGGTGTCACTAGAGAAGCTACTTTCTTGATACACAGATTAAAACT
>NW_013732623.1:0-246 GCF_000517525.1 Limulus polyphemus | reverse complement strand
GGAATGCTCTGTAGAGGTCTGATTAAACTGTGATTGTAAAATAAAAGTGTGGAAAACCCGAATTTAATAAATCATTAAAAATTTAACTGCAGAATATCAATCTCTTGAAACAATTTAACGTTTTTGTTTTTCTCGGCGAACGTTCGAATAAATTTACTACAACCAGATATGATTGTATAGTTTAGTGAAAACTGAAAGAATGATATGTCGGGATTTTTCTACTCGTGTGCAAATATTCGTGGCTGA
>NW_013732622.1:0-246 GCF_000517525.1 Limulus polyphemus | reverse complement strand
AACTCAAAATAAATACATACGTGACCCGTACTTCAAAATTAAATAGAAATACTGTACACGACCACAGCTAACTGCGATAAATTTAAAAGAAATGTAGATATCAGTGTATATGAAATTAACGTGATACTACTTACCAAAAATACGCCAGGAAAATTGTAGTTGGTGGTATATTTACCACAGAGTCAAGGTATTGATGGAAACGTGTGTATAATCGGACTTACCACTGTGTTTGATGGTATGTACCAC
>NW_013732621.1:0-246 GCF_000517525.1 Limulus polyphemus | reverse complement strand
GTGGATAACACATAAAATATTCACATTAAATATAAAGGATAGAAACAGTGGATAACACATAAAATATTCACATTAAAATATAAAGGATGGAAACAATGGATAACACATAAAATATTCACATTAAAATATAAAGGATGGAAACAGTGTATAACACATAAAATATTCACATTAAAATATAAAGGATGGAAACTGTGGATAACACATAAAATATTCACATTAAATATAAAGGATAGAAACAGTGGATAA
>NW_013732620.1:0-246 GCF_000517525.1 Limulus polyphemus | reverse complement strand
AATCTGTTTATATGTGGCCGTATTTTTTACAGGACAAACAAACAAATGATTGAGGGAGAATCTGCTTATATGTGGCGTATTTTTTACAGGATAAACGATTGAGGTGAATCTGTTTATATGTGGCGTATTTTTTACAAGACAAACAAACAAAGGATTGAGGGGAATCTGCTTATATGTGGCGTATTTTTACAGGATAAACGATTGAGGTGAATCTGTTTATATGTGGCGTATTTTTACAGGACAAAC
>NW_013732619.1:0-246 GCF_000517525.1 Limulus polyphemus | reverse complement strand
CCACGTACATTCTTTAACATGCTTTTAGCTTACTTTGCTAGATCCACGTACATTCTTTAACATGTCTTTTGTACGTGGATCTAGCAAAGTAAGCTATTCTTTAACATGTCTTTTAGCTTACTTTGCTAGATCCACGTACATTCTTTAACATGTCTTTTAGCTTACTTTGCTAGATCCACGTACATTCTTTAACATGCTTTTAGCTTACTTTGCTAGATCCACGTACATTCTTTAACATGCTTTTAG
>NW_013732618.1:0-246 GCF_000517525.1 Limulus polyphemus | reverse complement strand
ATAGTTGTAAATTTTTACTCAGAATTTTTTACCATATATATATCGTTATGAATTTTTAATCCGAAGTTTTTATGTACCATATCTATATATCGTTGTGAATTTTTAATCAGTAATTTTTATTTACCATATATATATCGATATGAATATTTAATCAGAAGTTTTTATTTACCTTATATATATATATATTGATGTGGATGCTTAATTAGAAGTTTTATTTACACTATATATTTATATCGATGTGAATGT
>NW_013732617.1:0-246 GCF_000517525.1 Limulus polyphemus | reverse complement strand
TATTTTCTTAGATTGGTGTCCATAAAAACGATTTGGTATTTTCTTAGATTGGTGTCCATAAAAACGATTTGGTATTTTATTAGATTGGTGACCATAAAAACGATTTGGTATTTTATTAGATTGGTGTCCATAAAAACGATTTGGTATTTTCTTAGATTGGTGTCCATAAAAAACGATTTGGAATTTTATAGATTGGTGACCATAAAAACGATTTGGTATTTTCTTAGATTGGTGTCCATAAAAAAC
>NW_013732616.1:0-246 GCF_000517525.1 Limulus polyphemus | reverse complement strand
GTTCAATTCTCTATATATCTGTATCATTCCTGACGTCAATGATATAATGATGTCACTCAATTCTATACGTATTATATACCTGTACCATTCTTAACGTTAATACTATAATGATGACACTCAATTCTATACGTATTATATACCTGTACCATTCTTAACGTTAATACTATAATGATATCACTCAATTCTATACGTATTATATACCTGCACCATTCTTAACGTTAATACTATAATGATGTCACTCAATTA
>NW_013732615.1:0-246 GCF_000517525.1 Limulus polyphemus | reverse complement strand
GATTCCTCAAGTCCATCAATAGAACATGGATGATAGCTTCCAACAGCCCATTTAATGTTGTTCTTTTTTATGATTACTCAAGTACATCAATAGAACATGGATGATAACTTCCAACAGCCCGTTTAATGTTGTTCTTTTTGTGATTCCTCAAGTCCATCAATAGAGCATGGATGATAACTTCCAACAGCCCGTTTAATGTTGTTCTTTTTGTGATTCCTCAAGTCCATCAATAGAGCATGGATGATA
>NW_013732614.1:0-246 GCF_000517525.1 Limulus polyphemus | reverse complement strand
AAATCTTCCTGTACTTGTCAGCACCCTTATCCAACTCAATTGCTATGGGAGGGAGTAAAACAAAGTTGGAGAATAGAAGAGGGTATATTAAATCTTCCTATGCCTGTCAGCACCCTTATCCACCTCAATTAACACATGAGGAAGTAAAACAAAGATGGAGAATAGAAGAGGGTATATCAAAATCTTCCTGTACTTGTCAGCACCTATATCCACCTCAATTAACATATGAGGAAGTAAAACAAAGAT
>NW_013732613.1:0-246 GCF_000517525.1 Limulus polyphemus | reverse complement strand
ATCGTTGTGAATTTTAATCAGAAGTTTTATTTACCATATATATATATATATATCGTTGTGAATTTTTAAAAAGACGATTTTATTTACCATCTGAATATATCTTTCTAAATGTTTAATCACAAGATATAACTACCATATATATATCGTTGTAAATGTTCAATCAGTAGTTTCCATTGACCATATATATATGTATATCGTTGTGAATGTTTAACCAGAAGATTTATTTATCATATATATGTATAGATG
>NW_013732612.1:0-246 GCF_000517525.1 Limulus polyphemus | reverse complement strand
GTTATATGAATGACATGTTGATTTATTATTGGATCCTAAACGTTCTAAACAAACAAACAAAAACTACTGTTATATGAATGACATGTTGGTTTATTATTGGATCCAAAACGTTCTAAACAAACAAACAAACAAAAACTACTGTTATTCGGATGACATATTGGTTTATTATTGGGTCCTAAACGTTCTAAACAAACAAACAAAAGCTACTGTTATATGAATGACATATTGGTTTATTATTGGATCCTT
>NW_013732611.1:0-246 GCF_000517525.1 Limulus polyphemus | reverse complement strand
CATTTGACTTGTTGGGTGGTTAATTCGTAGCTGTTCTATGACACTGATCATTTGACTTGTCGGGTGGTTAATCCGTAGCTGTTCTATGACACTGATCATTTGACTTGTCGGGTGGTTAATCAGTAACTGTTCTATGACACTGATCATTTGACATGTCGGGTGGTTTATCAGTAACTGTTCTATGAAACTGATCATTTGACTTGTCGGGTGGTTAATTAGAAGCTGTTCTATGACACTGATCATTTG
>NW_013732610.1:0-246 GCF_000517525.1 Limulus polyphemus | reverse complement strand
GTGAGAGGAGGTTCTGAAGTTTATAAAAATACTACCGCTTGTGAGAGGTTTTATAAACTTCAGAACCTAATACTACCGCTTGCAAGTGGTTTTATAAACTTCAGAACCTTATTCTACCGCTTGCGAGTTGTTTTATAAACTTCAGAACCTAATACTACCGTTTGTGAGAGGTTTTATAAACTTCAGAACCTAATACTACTGTTTGTGAGTGGTTTTATAAACTTCAGAACCTAATACTACCGTTTG
>NW_013732609.1:0-246 GCF_000517525.1 Limulus polyphemus | reverse complement strand
ACAGTTAGCAGATACAATTCAAACATATGATTTTACTATATTGTTTACATCTATACCACTTACTGATTTGGTAATAGTGATAAATTCATTAATAGACAAATTTATAGATCTACCCATAGAAAAACAAACTTTTACTGCTAGTAAGATTCAAATCATTTTCAGTTTTTGTATATATAATAATTATTTATTTTGGTAAGTGCATTTATAAACAAGTAATAGGTATTCAAATTTGATGACTAGGAACCC
>NW_013732608.1:0-246 GCF_000517525.1 Limulus polyphemus | reverse complement strand
TCAAAGTCGCACATGCACCTCACATATTTCCTAGAGAATCTCCGTTGGCCAAGTGCACCTTGGAATACCAAAGTCACACATACACCTCAGATATTTCCTAGAGAACCTCCGTTGGCCAAGTGCACCTTGGAATACCAAAGTCACACACGCACCTCAGATATTTCCTACAGAATCTCCGTTGGCCAAGTGCACCTTGGAATACCAAAGTCACACATGCACCTCGGATATTCCTAGAGAATCTCCGTT
>NW_013732607.1:0-246 GCF_000517525.1 Limulus polyphemus | reverse complement strand
CAATGTTAAACCTAGTCAAGACAATATTAGACCTGTTTACGAATGTTAAACCTAGTCAAGACAAAATTAAACCTGTTCATGAATGTTAAACCTAGTCAATACAATATTAAACCTGTTCATGAATATTAAACGAAGTCAAGACAATATTAGACCTGTTTGTGAATGTTAAACCTAGTCAAGACAGTGTTAAACCTAGTCAAGACAGTGTTAAATCTAGTTATGACAGTGTTAAACCTGTTCATGAAT
>NW_013732606.1:0-246 GCF_000517525.1 Limulus polyphemus | reverse complement strand
TTATGCTACCGACTATCGGAGAGTCATCACTTCGAATTTAATCGACGCGAAATCAGAATGTCAGAAAGCCCGACACGTCTTCCGGGACATCATACCCGGAAACCGCGTGCGAGTCCAACCATTCAAAAGTTTTCGATAGTCGGTAACGTTCGAATGTACCCTAACGAATTTAAAGGTTAGGGTCACCCCTCATCCAACTACAGGGTACGGTCTTCTCCTCAGGAACGAGGGGAGCCTCGGCATGGG
>NW_013732605.1:0-246 GCF_000517525.1 Limulus polyphemus | reverse complement strand
GGACTGATGTATCACTGTCGCAGTAAATAGCACAACAACAAGACGTTCCAGTGACACTAGATTGATGTATCATTGTCGCAGTAAATAGCACAACAACAAGACGTTCTAGTGACACTAGATTGCTGTATTACTGTTGCAGTAAATAGCACAACAAGACGTTCCAGTGACACTAGATTGATGTATCATTGTTGCAGTAAATAGCACAACAAGACGTTCCAGTGACACTAGACTGATGTATCACTGTCG
>NW_013732604.1:0-246 GCF_000517525.1 Limulus polyphemus | reverse complement strand
ATAGATGTCGCTAATTTCAGAAGTTTTGACAGTAAACAAAAAGACATTTCACACAAACGGCATTCAGTACTAGCAGTAACACAGATAATTAATAAGATACACAGATGGAAAGATGAACAGAGCGAGAGACAGTTAGCATAGACCTTTCGAACGTATTCGCCTGTAGATCTACACTTTGAATAGTTCTGTAGCTAGTGTTGGTTTTTCTTTGTTTGATTAAAACGATATAAAAGTAATGTTACGTGC
>NW_013732603.1:0-246 GCF_000517525.1 Limulus polyphemus | reverse complement strand
ATAAGTATTATAAACAGTCTGTTATACATGGAACCGACAGTATTTGTTTCTTTAACTTGTAGGTAGTATAAACTGTCTGAAATAATATAAGTATCATAAACAGTCTGTTATACATGGAACCGACAGTATTTGTTTTCTTAACTTGTAGGTAGTATAAACTGTCTGAAATAATATAAGTATCATAAACAGTCTGTTATACATGGAACCGACAGTATTTGCTTCCTTAACTTGTAGGTAGTATAAACT
>NW_013732602.1:0-246 GCF_000517525.1 Limulus polyphemus | reverse complement strand
ATACTACTATTATTCCATGTTTTTATATTCCATCATACTACTATTATTTCAAGTTTTTTATATTCCATCAGGCTACTATTATTTCAAGTTTTTATATTCCATCATACTACTATTATTCCATGTTTTTATATTCCATCATGCTACTATTATTTCAAGTTTCTATATTCCATCATACTGCTATTATTCCATGTTTTTATATTCCATCATACTACTATTATTTCAAGTTTTTTATATTCCATCATGCTA
>NW_013732601.1:0-246 GCF_000517525.1 Limulus polyphemus | reverse complement strand
GGTCCCATGTTTCCCAAAATATTATGTTATGTTAACATACAGGAATAGATTGTTGATAGAGGTAGTGTTTTGTATAAAAACAGGTTGGAGTGAGGAATTTTGGTGTTGATATTATTTAATGTACAGGAAGAAACTATTGTTATGGATAAGGAGTGGTTGGAGTTAAGAAGTTTGGGATTCATATGTAAGGTGATATATGCTGAAGTCTACATGTTTATTGTATGCTACCTATTAGAATTTCAAATG
>NW_013732600.1:0-246 GCF_000517525.1 Limulus polyphemus | reverse complement strand
TTTCAAATCTTTATTATATCTTTTTTATGTCTACTTGAAATGTTCAAATCTTTATTATATCTTTTTGATGTCTGTATGCAACATCAAAATCCTTATTATATCTTTCTTATGTCTGTGTGCAACATCAAAATCTTTAATATATCTTTTTTATGTCTGTGTGCAACATCAAAATAGTTATTATATCTTTATTATGTCTGTGTGCAACATCAAAATTTTTATTATATCTTTATTATGTCTATGCGAAAC
>NW_013732599.1:0-246 GCF_000517525.1 Limulus polyphemus | reverse complement strand
ACCTTCAGATATATATATATATATATATATACATGGAAATAACGTTTCGTTTGACCTTCAGATATATATATATACACGGAAATAACTTTCGTTTGACCTTCAGATATATATATATATATATATACATGGAAATAACTTTCGTTTGACCTTCAGATATATATATATATATACATGGAAATAAGTTTCGTTTGACCTTCAGATATATATATATATACACGGAAATAACTTTCGTTTGACCTTCAGATA
>NW_013732598.1:0-246 GCF_000517525.1 Limulus polyphemus | reverse complement strand
GTTAGTGGAGGGATCTACTAGGATATACTTAGTGTAAGATGGGACAATGGTATTGTTAGTGAAGGGTTCTAGTAGGATATACTTAGTGTAGGATGGTACAAGAGTATTGTTAATGAAGGGTTCTACTAGGATATACTTAGTGTAAGATGGGACAATGGTATTGTTAGTGAAGGGTTCTACTAGGATATACTTAGTGTAGGATGGCACAAGGGTATTGTTAATGAAGGGTTCTACTAGGATATACTT
>NW_013732597.1:0-246 GCF_000517525.1 Limulus polyphemus | reverse complement strand
AACTTTAAAGGGGCAGTAATCTGACATGAGAACCTTGGTGGTATACATACACATTACATTACAGTAATCTGACATGAGAACCTTGGTGGTATAGATACACATTACATTACTGAGAACTATAAAGGGGCAGTCATATGGCATGAGAACCTTAGTGGTATACATACGCATTACATTACTGAGAACTTTAAAGGAGCAGTAATCTGACATGAGAACCTTGGTGGTATACATACGCATTACATTACTGAG
>NW_013732596.1:0-246 GCF_000517525.1 Limulus polyphemus | reverse complement strand
AAAAAAACATATATACATACCTGTGAAGTGTAAAGATTGTTTATCATAACTTTAATCACAATGTGTAAATCCCTCCAGTATGCACTACAAACATTGAAAGAAACAAACTTAGAAACAATACTAAAATAAACTTACAAACAATACAAACAACAAACTTAGAAACAACACTAAAATAAATTTACAAACAATACTAAGATTAAACTTAGAAACAATAATAACAACAAACTTAAAAACAATACTAAGAAT
>NW_013732595.1:0-246 GCF_000517525.1 Limulus polyphemus | reverse complement strand
CTGGAAGATAACACAAATCAATTTTCCAGTAGATTGTAACACTGCACCATATGTTAATGATTTGTGTTATCTTCTAGTAGAGTGTAACACTGCACCATATATTAATGAGGTCTGTTATTTTCCAGTAGTGTACCACTGCACTATATATTAATGATTTGTGTTATTTTCCAGTTGAGTGTAATACTGCACCATATGTTAGATAACACAAATCATTAATATATGGTGCAGTGTTACACTCTACTGGAA
>NW_013732594.1:0-246 GCF_000517525.1 Limulus polyphemus | reverse complement strand
AAATGTGTGTACTCTGCTCTATTAGATCAGTATTTGAACTAGTGGCTGTTTCTCCCAGGACAGATCTCTGTCGAACCCAGCACGATGAAAACAAAGTAGCGCTGTGTAGAAACAAGGTTCTGTACTGATACAAAGAACCTAGTTTCTTTCGTGTTATGATAGCGTCGCCATGTGACTGATAATTTTCTCACAGAGCTCATTGGCTGTAACATACAGACATCACCCACTCAACCAGCAAGGAACGCT
>NW_013732593.1:0-246 GCF_000517525.1 Limulus polyphemus | reverse complement strand
TTGCATTAAATGAAAACATCACTACAAACATTTTATCACATTAAAATATTAATGTGTCAGTCCTTACTAAACTTTATTTGCATTATTTGTAGTGGTGTTTTCATTTTATCACATTAAAAGTCCTTACTAAAGGACTGACACGTTAATATTTTAATGTGATAAAATGAAAACACCACTACAAATAATGCAAATAAAGTTTAGTTAATGCAAGGAATGTTTAGTAATTTGTAGTAATGTTTTTCATTA
>NW_013732592.1:0-246 GCF_000517525.1 Limulus polyphemus | reverse complement strand
ACGCTAGTCAAGTATATCTGTGGTACTGTACGGTAGTCAAGTCTATCCATGATACTGAACGGTAGTCAATTCTGTCTGTGGTACTGTACGCTAGTTAAGTATATCTGTGGTACTTTATGGTAGTCAAAAATATCTGTGGTACTGTACGCTAGTCAAGCATTTCTGTGGTACTGTACGCTAGTCAAGTATATCTGTGGTACTGTACGGTAGTCAAGTCTATCCATGATACTGTACGGTAGTCAATTC
>NW_013732591.1:0-246 GCF_000517525.1 Limulus polyphemus | reverse complement strand
CGTGGTGGACGAGTGTCGCGGTAGACTATATATATATATATATATATAGTGTAACTTTGCGCTACAAAACAAACAAACAGATTTTTGTACATTTTTATTTAGCCTAAAGTTATTGACACTTGTTCATGACGTATAATTGTTTTAAACCCCGGCGTATCCGTTTTATTTGTGTCTGCCGCCGTCCCTATAATTTCAACTACTGACCAAAGGCAAGACAACCAATCAGTAGTACCCTACCACCCACCA
>NW_013732590.1:0-246 GCF_000517525.1 Limulus polyphemus | reverse complement strand
GATTGACAATCTGTAACTCACTTCAGTTTGGTAGTTAGTTACAGATTGTCGTGATGGTTAGATTGACAGACCTGTAACTAACTACCAAACTAGTGATGGTTGATTGACAACCTGTAACTAACTACCAAACTGAGTGATGGTTAGATTGACAGACCTGTAACTAACTACCAAACTGAGTGATGGTTGATTGACAACCTGTAACTAAAACCATCACTCAGTTTGGTAGAAGATTGACAAACCTGTAAC
>NW_013732589.1:0-246 GCF_000517525.1 Limulus polyphemus | reverse complement strand
AGTTGAAATAAACCACGTGTATCACGGTTACAAGCTCGCTACAGTACATACCAGTTGAAATAAACCACGTGTATCACGGTTACAAGATCGCTACAGTATATACCAGTTGAAATAAACCATGTGTATCACGGTTACAAGCTTGCTACAGTACACACCAGTTGAAATAAACCACGTGTATCACGGTTACAAGCTCGCTACAGTACATACCAGTTGAAATAAACCACGTGTATCACGGTTACAAGCTCG
>NW_013732588.1:0-246 GCF_000517525.1 Limulus polyphemus | reverse complement strand
GTGTACATTTTAAAATCATCTTAACATGTTCAGTGCTATTGTTGCAATATAGTCAATGTACAGTTGATGTATATATACAATATTTACAATGACAGAGTAGGAAATGTATTACAATATTTGATATTGTACATTTTAAAATCATCTTAACGTGTTCAGTGCTATTGTTTCAATATAGTCAATGTACAGTTGATGTATATATACAATATTTACAATGACAGAGTAGGAAATGTATTACAATATTTGATA
>NW_013732587.1:0-246 GCF_000517525.1 Limulus polyphemus | reverse complement strand
CCAAGTTTACAGTTTCAAGTAGTGTAGTGAGGAAGATAAGACAGTGTGTCACGGATCTTTGTAATTCTATAGTAGATCAAAACCAAGTTTACAGTTTCAAGTAACGTAGTGAGGAAGATAATACAGTGTGTCACGGATATTTCTAATTCTATAGTAGATCAAAACCAAGTTTACAGTTTCAAGTAGCGTAGTGAGGAAGATAAGACAGTGTGTCACGGATATTTCTAATTCTATAGTAGATCAAAA
>NW_013732586.1:0-246 GCF_000517525.1 Limulus polyphemus | reverse complement strand
TTCAATGAACGTTACAATAAAGACAATTACCATGAGAGGTAGCCTTCCATGACGTTACAATAAAGACAGATTACCATGAGAGGTAGCCTTCCATGACGTTACAATAAAGACAGATTACCATTCAGTGTTACACACAAGGCCAAAAAAGGTTGTTAGGTAGCGTTACATTATATTACCATATAACAAAATAGCCAGTTGGTTAGTATTACATGGTAGTACCATACAATATAAAAACGACAATTGGGT
>NW_013732585.1:0-246 GCF_000517525.1 Limulus polyphemus | reverse complement strand
TGAGGTTACCGAGGCTAGAACTCTATTAATGAAACCACAGTTTAATCATAGCTCTAAGATGAGGTTACCGAGACTAGAACTCTATTAATGAAACCACAGTTTAATCATGGCTCTAAGATGAGGTTACCGAGGCTAGAACTCTATTAAAGAAACCACAGTTTAATCATGGCTCTAAGATGAGGCTACCGAGGCTAGAACTCTATTAATGAAACCACAGTTTAATCATGGCTCTAAGATGAGGCTACC
>NW_013732584.1:0-246 GCF_000517525.1 Limulus polyphemus | reverse complement strand
GACTCGGTGTGTTCTGCTTCAGTCATGTTGACTTGTATGAAGGACACGACTCGGTGTGTCCTGCTTCAGTCATGTTGACTTGTACGAAGGACACGACTCGGTGTGTCCTGCTTCAGTCATGTTGACTTGTACGAAGGACACGACTCGGTGTGTTCTGCTTCAGTCGTCATATTGACTTGTACGAAGGACACGACTCGGTGTGTTCTGCTTCAGTCGTCATATTGACTTGTACGAAGGACACGACTC
>NW_013732583.1:0-246 GCF_000517525.1 Limulus polyphemus | reverse complement strand
ATACGACATTCTACCATTAAACTTAATTTTAAAATGTCCTGGTGACGATACGACACACTACCATTAAACTTAATTCTAAAATGTCCTGGTGACGGACTGGTGACGATACGACATTCTACCATTAAACTTAATTTTAAAATGTACTGGTGACGATACGACATTCTACCATTAAACTTAATTTTAAAATGTCCTGGTGACGATACGACATTTTACCATTAAACTTAATTTTAAAATGTCCTGGTGACG
>NW_013732582.1:0-246 GCF_000517525.1 Limulus polyphemus | reverse complement strand
ATATATATATATTAAAGTTAATAGAAACGTATTTAATCATAAGGCTCCACTAAATATCGAAACCTAGATTGAATGATAATGCAGTATTGTTATACTGTAACAATAAATAATACATTTTCTTGTAAAATATCACAATAAAGTACAAGTACCTTTATTGTTAGGATGAATTGTTAATATAGCTTTTGTGTAACTGAAATGGGTGAAATTTTCACATGAGCGGCGCGTCAGTCTTCTCTATGGGTAGAC
>NW_013732581.1:0-246 GCF_000517525.1 Limulus polyphemus | reverse complement strand
ATATTTATATATTAGACAACAGAACGACATTTATATATTTATATATTAGAGAATAGAACGACATCTATATACTTATATATTAGAGAATAGAACGACATCTATATATTTATATATTAGACAACAGGACGACATCTATATGTTTATATATTAGAGAATAGAACGACATCTATATATTTATATATTAGACAACAGAACGACATCTATATATTTATATATTAGACAATAGAACGACATCTATATACTTTA
>NW_013732580.1:0-246 GCF_000517525.1 Limulus polyphemus | reverse complement strand
CCTACTCAGTACTGATGTAACTCTCCTGTAATCTAAACAACACACCAGTATCAACCTACTCAGTACTGATGTAACTCTCCTGTAATCTAAACAACAGACCAGTGTCAACCTACTCAGTACTAATGTAACTCTCCTGTAATCTAAACAACAGACCAGTGTCAACCTACTCAGTACTAATGTAACTCTCCTTTAATCTAAACAACAGACCAGTGTCAACCTACTCAGTACTAATGTAATCTAAACAAC
>NW_013732579.1:0-246 GCF_000517525.1 Limulus polyphemus | reverse complement strand
CAGGGTAATGACTGACTAGTGCACACTCATGGATCAGGGTAATGATTGGCTAGTACACACTCATGGATCAGGGTAATGATTGGCTAGTGCACACTCGTGGATCGTGGTAATGATTGGCTAGTGCACACTCATGGATCAGGGTGATGATTGGCTAGTGCACACTCGTGTATCAGGGTAATGATTCGCTAGTGCACACTCGTGGATCAGGGTAATGATTGGCTAGTGCACACTCGTGGATCAGGGTAA
>NW_013732578.1:0-246 GCF_000517525.1 Limulus polyphemus | reverse complement strand
GTGTGTTTATGTGTGTGTCTGTTATATATATATATATATAATAAAACATGGATAACTTTCAGAGGAGGTTTATCACTTTACTAGCGTGTAGCCCCTCAAAAATCACGAGACATTTACTACCACCCCACCACATAGTAAAATACCCTAGCCTCACATTTTATAGGTAATTATAATAACCGTGGTTTATCGTTTAACTAATAAGCCAACGTTTAGTAACAATACTAAACTAAGAACGAGAACATAAAG
>NW_013732577.1:0-246 GCF_000517525.1 Limulus polyphemus | reverse complement strand
CTAAAAGTTGTCTGTAACACAGATGTATACTTAACGTAGTCATGGTTTATATTTCACAAGCCATGGTGCATGACCACCTTAACGTAGTCATGGTTTATTTAGATAACTTACTACCATTGTTGTCTGTAACACAGATGTATAACATGGCTTGTGAGTGGTCATGCACGGTAGTAAGTTATCTAAATAAAACATGACTACGTTAAGTATACATCTGTGTTACAGACAACAATGCATGGCTTGTGAGTG
>NW_013732576.1:0-246 GCF_000517525.1 Limulus polyphemus | reverse complement strand
TATGTATGTGTGTATGTATATGTATGTGTGTATGTATATGTGTGTGTGTGTATATGTATGTGTGTATGTATATGTGTGTGTGTGTATATGTAGTATGTGTGTATATGTGTGTGTGTGTGTACTATGTATGTATGTGTGTATATGTGTGTGTGTGTGTATGTATGTATGTGTGTATATGTGTGTGTGTGTATATATGTATGTATATGTGTGTGTGTGTGTATATATGTATGTATGTATATGTGTGTG
>NW_013732575.1:0-246 GCF_000517525.1 Limulus polyphemus | reverse complement strand
CTAGCACAGATAGCCGTTTAGTAACTTTGGGAGAAATTAAACAAACAATCCTTCTAGTCCATCACTTCTAAGTTAGGGACAACTAGCACAGATAGCCGTTTAATAACTTTGGGAGAAATTCAACAAACAATCCTTCTAGACCATCACTTCTAAGTTAGGGACAACTAGCACAGATAGCCGTTTAATAACTTTGGGAGAAATTCAACAAACAATCCTTCTAGTCCATCACTTCTAAATTAGGGACAA
>NW_013732574.1:0-246 GCF_000517525.1 Limulus polyphemus | reverse complement strand
GTTGTGTTACCTGTTTTAACGTTGAATTCAACAGACAAGAGCGAGTGTTTTTATAATGCTTTGTATGCTGTGTTACCTGTTTTAATGTTGAACCTAACAGACAAGAACGAGTGTTTTAGTGGTTTGGATACTGTGTTACCTGTTTTAACGTTGAATTCAACAGACAAGAACGAGTGTTTTTAGTGGTTTGGATACTGTGTTACCTGTTTTAACGTTGAATTCAACAGACAAGAACGAGTGTTTTTA
>NW_013732573.1:0-246 GCF_000517525.1 Limulus polyphemus | reverse complement strand
ATCATGCTATGTAGATGTTGCTGATATTAAATATCCTACATTGCAACGTAGATGTTACTGATATTAATTATCATATCATGCTACGTAGATGTTACTGATATTAATTATCCTACATTGCAACGTAGATGTTACTGATATTAATTATCCTACCATGCTACGTAGGAGTTACTGATATTAATTATCCTATCATGCTATGTAGATGTTGCTGATATTAATTATCCTATCATGCTACGTAGATGTTACTGG
>NW_013732572.1:0-246 GCF_000517525.1 Limulus polyphemus | reverse complement strand
CCTATCATTAATATTGTCATATTTAGAATGACAGGTATAGACAAGACTGGCTGGTCCTATCGTTAATCTTTCACTTGATAATCATGACCACTGACATAAACTCGAGTATTTCAGCTACACTGGGTTTGATAATGAAGTTTCAGACATGTTATGTTAAGGTAACGTATAAAATGTTCTTACTCTTCATTAACAGACAAGTGAACAGATATTATAATGTTTGTTAATTATTATTATACTTGTGTTTAA
>NW_013732571.1:0-246 GCF_000517525.1 Limulus polyphemus | reverse complement strand
CCACTATAACTAGACAAAACTTGTACATGATAATGTAGTTGTCTTTGTTCTTTCAGACACCCTGACCATTATAACTAGACAAAACTTGTACATGATAATCAAGTTGTCTTTGTTCTTTCAAATACCCTGACCACTATAACTAGACAAAACTTGTACATGATAATATAGTTTGTCTTTGTTCTTTCAGACACCCTGACCATTATAACTAGACAAAACTTGTACATGATAATCAAGTTGTCTTTGTTC
>NW_013732570.1:0-246 GCF_000517525.1 Limulus polyphemus | reverse complement strand
AAAAGTAGGAAGAACAACACATCATTGACAATTTAAAGAGTGTAAATACAATACAGAAACTAAATAAACGTGTTGATAATTTAGATGGTTACATACGTTCGCATCTTTAAGATTTGTTTCTAAACACGTCGTGTTTTATTTTATAAAATTGTGTTTGATACATAAAGTCTTGGGATTGGTTTTAATAAAACCGTGGAGTTTATTATATAAAGGTATTTTACATTTATAAAATCAAAGTGTCTGTTT
>NW_013732569.1:0-246 GCF_000517525.1 Limulus polyphemus | reverse complement strand
AGTAACAAAAGAAATATTATAGAAAAAAAAAAAACGAAATGATAATTATGTAACTGTAAAAAAGTTTTTAATGAATCTGAAATTTTTCTAACTCACACAAATATGACTTAAAGTTCTGCATGAGCTTTCTGGTGTTTGGAATTTATGCAGAAAGAAAGGTTTATTGAATAACCACAATTTTTTCCAATCCAAAATATTACCTTCTTTACCCTATTACATGTTAAAGTGGAATAATGTTGGTTATTT
>NW_013732568.1:0-246 GCF_000517525.1 Limulus polyphemus | reverse complement strand
TTTTACAGAGTTGTTGGAAGGGTGGGATGTAGTTTTTTCTAAACCAGCGATTGTAACATTACATATTAATATAATTAGACAGATGTGAACAGTTTTACAGAGTTGTAGTTGTTGGAAGGGTGGGGTGTAGTCCTTTCTAAACCAGTGATTGTAACGTCACATATTAATATAATTAGACAGATGTGAACAGTTTTACCAGAGTTGTAGTTGTTGGAAGGGTAGGATGTAGTTCTTTCTAAACCAGTG
>NW_013732567.1:0-246 GCF_000517525.1 Limulus polyphemus | reverse complement strand
TCTGTATAATAGTACTGTATGTTGTATGTTATCTGTATAATAGTACCGTATGTTGTATGTTTTCTATATAATAGTACTGTTTGTTGTATGTAACTATATAAATATAATAGTTCTGTCTGTTGTATGTAGCTATATAAATATAATAGTACTGTCTGTTGTATGTATCTATAAATATAATAGTACTGTATGTTATCTGTATAATAGTACTGTATGTTGTATGTTATCTGTATAATAGTACTGTATGTT
>NW_013732566.1:0-246 GCF_000517525.1 Limulus polyphemus | reverse complement strand
AATTTTCGTCAATTTTATAATGTCTCAATTTTAAATTTTCCGACGAAATAAGCACTATCCGATATTTGTGTATTAAGTTTGCTTCAAAAAAGCACTTTTATCCATTCTCTAAAAAAATTCATAATCTCACCAAAAACCAAAGGCTATATCCTATGTTTTTTTGCAAATTTTGAAAAAAAAAAGTTTTTCCTCATATTTCAATACAAAGATGCCTTTGGTGTAGTACTTTCAAAATGGACATCCTTT
>NW_013732565.1:0-246 GCF_000517525.1 Limulus polyphemus | reverse complement strand
CTTTTATTATAGATGAATAGTGACTTGTAGGTGTTTTATTATAGATGGATAGTGGCTGACAGGTCTTTACTATGGATAGAGAATAGCTGTTAGGTCTTTTATTACAGATGGATAATGACTAGCAGGTCCTTTATTATAGATGGATAGAGGCAGGTCGGTCTTTTAATATAGATGGAACGAGGCTGGTAGGTCTTTTATGATAGATGGATAGTGACTGGTAGGTCTTTAATGATAGATGAATAGAGA
>NW_013732564.1:0-246 GCF_000517525.1 Limulus polyphemus | reverse complement strand
TGTACAACCAGGGTAAGATATTAAACACAGAATGTATATACATCCAGGGTAAAATACTTAACGCATAATGTATATACAACCAGGATAAGATATTAAACACATAATGTATGTATAACCAGGGGAAGATATTAAACACATAATGTATGTACAACCAGGGTAAGATATTAAACAAATAATGTATGTATGTACAACCAGGGTAAGATATTAAACACAGTAATGTACGTACAACCAGGCTAATATATTAAT
>NW_013732563.1:0-246 GCF_000517525.1 Limulus polyphemus | reverse complement strand
TTTATTAAAGATAGTGATAAACCATGTAGTTTCTGTGCTTAGTTTATTAAAGATAGTGATATACCATGTAGTTTCTGTGCTTAGTTTATTAAAGATAGTGATAAACCATGTAGTTTCTGTGCTTAGTTTATTAAAGATAGTGATAAGCATGTAGTTTCTGTGCTTAGTTTGTTGAAAATAGTGATAAACCTTTTCGTTTTCTGTGCTTAGTTTGTTGAAGATAGTGATAAACCATGTAGTTTCTGT
>NW_013732562.1:0-246 GCF_000517525.1 Limulus polyphemus | reverse complement strand
TGAGTCAATATAGATGTGTGAACCATTCTGCAGGTGAGTCAATATAGGTGTGTGCTTCATTCTGCAGGTGAGTCAAATGTGTGAACCATGGTTATAAGAAGAAACATTCATTATTCCAAGGTGAGATGACTATATCAATAATTAGTATTGTTATTATTCCAAGGTGAGATGACTAGATCAATAATTACTATTGTTATTATTCCAAGGTGAGATGACTAGATCAATAATTACTATTGTTATTATTCC
>NW_013732561.1:0-246 GCF_000517525.1 Limulus polyphemus | reverse complement strand
GGAAACACATCATACTCATTATAACCATTTCATAATATTTAACTAACCAATAGAAGAAACACATCATACTCATTATAACCATTTCATAATATTTAATTAACCAATAGACGGAAACACATCATACTCATTATAACCATTTCATAATATTTAACTAACCAATAGACGGAAAAACATCATACTCATTATAACCATTTCATAACATTTAACTAACCAATAGACGGAAACACATCATACTCATTATAACCA
>NW_013732559.1:0-246 GCF_000517525.1 Limulus polyphemus | reverse complement strand
CTTATGGAATGGTATAAGGCATGGAGAACCACTGAGATATCCCAATTAGGAGCCTGGAAAGGATATCAAGGATGGATAACCCAAAGGTATTTCAGAAGCAAGGACAAATCCAGGGACTCAAAAACTTAATGTAACAGGTTTGTCACTTTTGTCCATTTTCTCTGTATAAGGCAGCTTTGTCAGTTACATTTTCTTTTTCTGGAAGACTTAAAGTTTTTGCACAGTGCGACAAAAGGGATTAAAACC
>NW_013732558.1:0-246 GCF_000517525.1 Limulus polyphemus | reverse complement strand
AACAAACACTGGTATATTAGTAGAACAGTAGAACATAAACAAACACTGGTATATTAGTAGAACATAAACAAACACTGGGTATTAGTAGAACATAAACAAACACTGGTATATTAGTAGAACATAAACAAACACTGGTATATTAGTAGAACATAAACAAACATTGGTATATTAGTAGAACATAAACAAACACTGGTATATTAGTAGAACATAAACAAACACTAGTATATTAGTAGAACATAAACAAAC
>NW_013732557.1:0-246 GCF_000517525.1 Limulus polyphemus | reverse complement strand
AAAGTAGTACTTAAGTAGTACAAGATACGACAGGTGACATATAGAAAGTGGTACAAGATACGACAAATATAAAAAGTGGTACTTAAATAGCTCAAGATACGACAGGTGACTATATAAAAAGGGGTACTTAATAGCTCAAGATACGATAGGTGACTATATAAAAAGGGGTACTTAAATAGCTCAAGATACGACAGGTGACTATATAAAAAGTGGTACTTAAATAGCTCAAGATACGACAGGTGACAA
>NW_013732556.1:0-246 GCF_000517525.1 Limulus polyphemus | reverse complement strand
CACCTAACTACCAAGGTTTTGTAGATATATAGATGACATTCTTACACCAAACTACCAAGGTTTTGTAGATATATAGATGACATTCTTACATCTAACTACCAAGGTTTTGTAGACATATAGATGACATTCCTACACCTAACTACCAAGGTTTTGTAGATATATAGATGACATTCTTACACCTAACTACCAAGGTTTTGTAGATATATTGATGACATTCCTACACCTAACTACCAAGGTTTTGTAGAT
>NW_013732555.1:0-246 GCF_000517525.1 Limulus polyphemus | reverse complement strand
ATATATATATATATAAAATATAAAAACTGTCCTCGCTCTCTGGATACCTTCCATGTTAAAGTTAAATCTACAAATTATTTATATTTATACATTGATATCTGAGGAAACTCTTTTAGTTCTTGAATTCAACTATATTTGTATAAACTTTTATGACGAGGAGGATCTACTTAATATTCCAATGGTGTCACTGGATACAGGTGTCACTAGTGTGTACACACAGTTTACTTTCCTCTAAACATCTTATAA
>NW_013732554.1:0-246 GCF_000517525.1 Limulus polyphemus | reverse complement strand
GGCATTGCGTATTAGACAAGTCTTTCGAACATAAGTCAAGACGAGTATTAGACAAGTCCTTCAAATTCAAGTCAGTACACTACGTATTTTACAAGTCCTTCAAACACGAGTCAATACATTACGTATTAGACAAGTCCTTCGAACTCAAGTCAAGACATTACGTATTAGATAAGTCCTTCAAACTCAAGTCAAGACATTACGTATTAAATAAGTCCTTCAAACTCAAGTCAAGACATTACGTAGTAG
>NW_013732553.1:0-246 GCF_000517525.1 Limulus polyphemus | reverse complement strand
AGTATGAAACCTTTTTGATATTTATTTGTGTGTGAATTTACTCTCACAACAAAATGATTTTATGAAATACATATTATGATGAAATGAAGTAAAATTCATGAACTGTTATCCTGAGTTTATTACTGAAAAATGAACATGATCATAACTGTTTAAGCCAAGTAAGCATGCCAACAATTAAAATATTTATTTGCACTTTTGCATGTATTCTGATTTGAAATATAGGCTGTTTAATATCTCCAAAATGGA
>NW_013732552.1:0-246 GCF_000517525.1 Limulus polyphemus | reverse complement strand
GCCTGCAAATTATACAACCTAACTCTAGACCTAAAAGACCTATTCCCGTTCCAAAACAATAAAAAAAAAACATCGGGAAGAACGTTTCCACGCACGCCGCCTACCAAAAGACTGAGAAATGGGTCTTATAGCCCCCTTTCATATTGTATACCAACAACAAAAATGATTACTATATTCCTGCTACGAACTGTTAAATTAGAAATCATAAGAACAAAGTCTTCATCCAACATAAATTTATTATTAAAA
>NW_013732551.1:0-246 GCF_000517525.1 Limulus polyphemus | reverse complement strand
TCTTCCTTCACTCCACACAGCCAGTTTCTACACCCCTTCCCTTCCTCCGCTCCACACAGCTAGTCTCTCTATATCTCTACACCCTTTCCTTCCTCCACTCCACACAGCCAGTCTCTATACCCCCTTCCCTTCCTCCGCTCCACACACCCAGTCTCTCTATATCTCTATACCCCTTCCCTTCCTCCGCTCCACACAGCCAGTCTCTCTATATCTCTATACCCCCTTCCCTTCCTCCACTCCACACAA
>NW_013732550.1:0-246 GCF_000517525.1 Limulus polyphemus | reverse complement strand
ACTAGACAACTGTGGTGTCAATGAAATAAGTACACGTTAGACTGTACTAGACAACTGTGTGTCAATGAATAAGTACATGTTAGACTGTATGTACTTATTTCATTGACACCACAGTTGTCTAGCATTAGACTGTACTAGACAACTGTGTTGTCAACGAATTAAGTACACGTTAGACTGTACTAAACAACTGTGTTGTCAAAGAAATAAGTACATGTTAGACTGTACTAGACAACTGTGGTGTCAATG
>NW_013732549.1:0-246 GCF_000517525.1 Limulus polyphemus | reverse complement strand
TATGTTTCTACAGCAGGTTTTCCAACTCTCCTCTATGTTTTACATCAGGTTTTACCAATTCTCCTCTATGTTTTACATCAGGTTTTACCAACTCTCCTCTATGTTTCTACAGCAAGTTTTACCAACTCTCCTCTATGTTTTTACATCAGGTTTTACCAATTCTCCTCTATGTTTCTACAGCAGGTTTTACCAACTCTCCTCTATGTTTTTACAGCAGGTTTTACCAACTCTCCTCTATGTTTCTAC
>NW_013732548.1:0-246 GCF_000517525.1 Limulus polyphemus | reverse complement strand
TTTCTTTTCCTTACATAATTAACTTTACTTTTAGATATCACTATTTTTTCATAAGTGAAAATGCATGGTAGAAACATTTTAATGACACTTTTACAGATTTATCTCAAAACTTTATACCCTAGACCTGACAAAAAAAAAATTTAGAAGGATAAATTTAGACAGACAGACCAGTTCTGATAAATTCTTACTAAAAACAAACTTTCTGTTGGTCGGTAAAAAAACACACAAAAATTACAAATTATCAAG
>NW_013732547.1:0-246 GCF_000517525.1 Limulus polyphemus | reverse complement strand
GAGACAGAAGTCTGTAAATAAAGTCACATTTTCATTAATTACCCTTAACGTTATACTCTTACAAGAAGAGACAGAAGACTGTAAATAAAGTCACATTTTCATTAATTACCCCTAACGTTATACTCTTACAAGAAGAGACAGAAGACTGTAAATAAAGTCACATTTTCATTAATTACCCTAACGTTATACTCTTACAAGAAGAGACAGAAGACTGTAAATAAAGTCACATTTTCATTAATTACCCCT
>NW_013732546.1:0-246 GCF_000517525.1 Limulus polyphemus | reverse complement strand
CACCAACTAGAAACGTTTAGAATAATAAAGAAGTAAATTATACCAACTAGAAACGTTTAGAATAATAAAGAAGTGATTTTTACCAAAGAGAAACGTCCAGATTAATAAAGAAGTAAGTTATACCAACTAGAAACGTTTAGAATAATAAAGAAGTAAGTTATACCAACTAGAAACGTTTAGAATAATAAAGAAGTAAATTATACCAACTAGAACGTTTAGAATAATAAAGAAGTAAGTTATACCAAC
>NW_013732545.1:0-246 GCF_000517525.1 Limulus polyphemus | reverse complement strand
GCAACACTATATCTCGTTATCTATTCTGACACTAAGATTACAACAATATACAGCTATTGCATCATTCATTGATACTAATTCGATAACGAGGAACCCACTTTGTGACTAATATTAGTTCTTGATACTAAGTTTACAACACTATACCGCGCTATCTCTTTTGATACTTAGATTACAACAACATACACTATTACATCATTCCTTAACATTAAGTTTACAACACTATCTCTTTTAATACTCAGATTACAA
>NW_013732544.1:0-246 GCF_000517525.1 Limulus polyphemus | reverse complement strand
GCTTGCAACTAACGTTTGATGAGGAAAATGTCCCGGGTTAGAGGAAGTATTCAAGCATTTGAAAGCAGCAAACTCAAACTCCATCCCAAGAAATGTCATTTGTTCCAGAACGAGATGCTTTACTTGGGTTACATTGTAAGTGAGCATGGTGTGCAAACTGATCTGACAAGGTGAAAGCAGTGCGTGATTGGCCAACACCAGACAATGCGGGTGAGTTAAGAAGTTTTGTGGGATTTTGTACCTTTT
>NW_013732543.1:0-246 GCF_000517525.1 Limulus polyphemus | reverse complement strand
GTCAATGTGGTCAAGCTTGGAGATCTAGTAATGTTAACTATAACATACACCAGGGTATGTTATAGCTTGGGGATGTAGTCATATTGACTGTAATGTACACCAGGGTCTGTTATAGCTTGGGGATTTTGTCTGTAATGGACACCAATGTCTGATCTAGCTTGGGCTGTAGTCATGTTGACTGTAATGTACAACAATGTCTGAACTAGCTTGGGTATATAGTCATGTTGGCTGTAATGGACACCAGGG
>NW_013732542.1:0-246 GCF_000517525.1 Limulus polyphemus | reverse complement strand
AATTTATCTAGCTTTCCAACAAAGTTAGAAATGGCTTAACTCAACCCCATGCCTGATAAAAGAGTTCTGACAATAGCAATCAAAGAAACCTACGCGAAAATATTGAATTCTGTCTATTCCAAGGGCTTGAGGCCCTGTTGCTGTCAGTAAATTGAAACCTTCATTTTCGTTAGTTACAAATAATCCAACATTAGATGTCAGAAATAATTTATGACAATTTTTAAAGCAGTACTTTCTAAGGCAACT
>NW_013732541.1:0-246 GCF_000517525.1 Limulus polyphemus | reverse complement strand
ATCTGTAGTATGATGGTTGTCATCTGAGTTTTAATGGTATTTATCTGTTGTATGATAGTGTCATCTGAGTTTCTAACGGTTTTCATCTGTTATATGATAGTGTCATCTGAGTTTTAACGGTTTTCATCTGCAGTATGATGGTTGTCATCTGAGTTTCTAACGGTTTCATCTGTTGTATGATAGTGTCATCTGTGTTTAACGGTTTCATCTGCAGTATGATGGTTGTCATCTGAGTTTAACGGTTTC
>NW_013732540.1:0-246 GCF_000517525.1 Limulus polyphemus | reverse complement strand
TTTTCGTATAGCAACATTGAATGATGTTTTTAACAGAGATTTCTCTCATAAAATATTGTCACCTAGTGGGACAGCAGTAAGTTTACAGACTTACAATGCTAAGATCCAGGGTCCGAATCCCCGCGATGGACACAGCAGATAGCCCTATGCGCCTTTGCTCTAAAAAGCAATGAAACTTAAAATATTAAAGTGAAATTTTTGTGCCATCAATTTTGCTTCAAATGTAAAGTAAGAAAGGTATTCTAT
>NW_013732539.1:0-246 GCF_000517525.1 Limulus polyphemus | reverse complement strand
ATTTATCTACCGTAGCAGCATTGTTTACATATAGTAACATCAATTATCTACCGTAGCAGCATTGTTTACATATAGTAACATCAATTATCTACCTTAGCAGCATTGTTTACATATAGTAACATCAATTATCTACCGTAGCAGCATTGTTTACATATAGTAACATCAAGTATCTACCGTAGCAGCGTTGTTTACATATAGCAACATCAATTATCTACCATAGCAGCATTGTTTACATATAGTAACATC
>NW_013732538.1:0-246 GCF_000517525.1 Limulus polyphemus | reverse complement strand
TTACAACGCTAAAATCCAAGTTTCAGTTCCTTGTAATGGTCAGTTTATCATATAGCTTTGAGCTAAAAAACAATAACGAACCTAGAGACAACTTCTGTATGCAAATGATACAAGAAATATAGGTTCTCCGATGGTCTTTTAAAGTTCGATAACAGTTTCTTTTGAGCGTGTTTCGATTAGACTAAGTCAACTTACTAAACGTCTTGTTCTTTACAAGTAATTGTTACAAGACATCAACTTCTGTAT
>NW_013732537.1:0-246 GCF_000517525.1 Limulus polyphemus | reverse complement strand
TAATGAACATACAAACAACACATTGGTCGTTACTTATTAGTTTTATTAAAACGATAATGAATATACATACAAAACAATGATCACTACTTCTTAGTTTTATTAAACGATAATGAATATAAAAACATTGGTCGTTACTTGTTAGTTTTATTAAACAATAATGAACATACAAACAACACATTGGTCGTTACTTATTAGTTTTATTAAACGATAACGAACAAACAAACAACACATTTGTCGTTACTTATT
>NW_013732536.1:0-246 GCF_000517525.1 Limulus polyphemus | reverse complement strand
GGTTTTAATTGTTAGCACAAATAACTGATATCTAATGTAAACTTTACTGAACAAGGTTTGAATTGTTAACACTAGCAACTGATATCTAAAGTAAACTCTCCTGAACAAGGTTTTAATTGTTAACACCGACAACTGATATTTAAAGTAAACTCTTCTAAACATAGTTTTAATTGTTAGCACAAATAACTGATATCTAAAGTAAACTTTACTGAACAAGGGTTGAACTGTTAACACTAGCAACTGATA
>NW_013732535.1:0-246 GCF_000517525.1 Limulus polyphemus | reverse complement strand
TTATGCAGTCCTTAATGTATGTTGCTAGTCGTGATGAGGAGTTATGCAGTCCTTGGTGTATGTAGCTAGTTGTGATGAGGACTTATGCAGTCCTTGATGTATGTTGCTAGTCGTGATGAGGACTTATGCAGTCTTTGGTGCATGTTGCTAGTTGTGATGAGGAGTTATGCAGTCCTTGGTGCATGTTGCTAGTCGTGATGAGGAGTTATGCACTTTTTGACGTATGTAACTAGTTACATGGAGGAC
>NW_013732534.1:0-246 GCF_000517525.1 Limulus polyphemus | reverse complement strand
TACACAGATACAGGTAAACTACATACACAGACAACAGGTAAACTAGCATACACAGATACAGATAAACTAGCATACACAGATACAGGTAAACTAGCATACACCGATACAGGTAAACTAGCATACACAAAGACAGAGAAACTAGCATACACAGATACAGGTAAACTAGCATACACCGATACAGGTAAACTAGCATACACAAAGACAGAGAAACTAGCATACACAGATACAGGTAAACTAGCATACACA
>NW_013732533.1:0-246 GCF_000517525.1 Limulus polyphemus | reverse complement strand
CCTAACAGGGTAGCGTTATCGAACATCATATTATTTTATTTACAGTAGTACTGTTAACTTTAAATAGGCGATCTTTTCAGTAATGTCAAATTAAAAATTGTCTTCTTCACTCCTAACACCAGTTAGGCTTGCTTTGTCCTTGTTTCTACCGCACCTTATAATTTAGGCTTACTATACCTGTTTCCGACACGCCTGACACCATTTAGGCTTACTTTGCTCTGTTTTTGACCTGCTTACTTTGTGCTT
>NW_013732532.1:0-246 GCF_000517525.1 Limulus polyphemus | reverse complement strand
AAATGTACTGAAGATCTGAATACATCAGTAGTAAAGTTACCTGTAAATGTACTGAAGACCTGAATACATCAGTACTAAAGTTACCTGTAAATGTACTGAAAACCTGAATACATCAGTAGTAAAGTTACCTGTAAATGTACTTAAGACCTGAACAGGTTTTCAGTACATTTACAGGTAACTTTAGTACTGATGTATTCAGGTCAATACATCAGTACTAAAACAGGTAACAAATGTACTGAAGACCTG
>NW_013732531.1:0-246 GCF_000517525.1 Limulus polyphemus | reverse complement strand
TGCCTTGTGTTTTGTAAGAAAACTAATGAAGGGCACTGTGAAATAGCTACATTTAGATCTGTCTGATGCCTTGTGTTTTGTAAGGTAACTAATGAAGGGCACTGTGAAATAGCTACATTTAGATCTCTCTGATGCCTTGTGTTTTGTAAGAAAACTAATGAAGGGCACTGTGAAATAGCTACATTTCGATCTCTCTGATGCCTTGTGTTTTGTAAGAAAACTAATGAAGGGCACTGTGAAATAGCT
>NW_013732530.1:0-246 GCF_000517525.1 Limulus polyphemus | reverse complement strand
CTAAAGGTAAAAAGGTAAAAGTAGTAGTAAGTAAGTCCGACCCAACTAGGTCGGTACTTACTAACCTAAACTTACTAACCCTTTAACCCTTTAACGAAAAAAGTAAAAAGTAGGAAGGACGACTAAGGGTAAAGGGGGAAAGGGAAGGACGACGAAGTAAGTAAGTAAGTAAGTAAGTAAGTACTAACTAAAGTACGACGTAAACGGTAAAACCGTACGTACGTAACGTTAGGGTCGACTAGTAAG
>NW_013732529.1:0-246 GCF_000517525.1 Limulus polyphemus | reverse complement strand
GTGAACAGATGTGTACACTTCAGCAGACTGTGTGAACAGATGTGTACACTTCAACAGACTATGTGAACAGATGTGTACACTTCAACAGAGACTGTGTGAACAGATGTGTACACTTCAACGAACAGTGTGAACAGATGTGTACACTTCAACAGACTGTGTGAACAGATGTGTACACTTCAACAGAGACTGTGTGAACAGATGTGTACACTTCAACGAACAGTGTGAACAGATGTGTACACTTCAACA
>NW_013732528.1:0-246 GCF_000517525.1 Limulus polyphemus | reverse complement strand
AGACAGGTTTTTTCATTTTTTTGCACTCTACCTTTCGGCCTCACATCTGCCTCATACGTCTTTTACCGGATTGTCAGATTTCTTTTCACATCAACTTCACTCATTGAGCATTCACACTCAATATTATATGGATGACTGGCTTCTTCTCACTTCTTCCCACCAATTGGCAGAGCTTCACACTTAAGCTCTTTTATCCGAAGCTGTGAGAGTTGGGTTTCTCATAAAAAGGGACAAATCTATTCTTAT
>NW_013732527.1:0-246 GCF_000517525.1 Limulus polyphemus | reverse complement strand
CGTCTTCAATTCAAACCTTGACTTTACTATTTTCGTCTTCAATTCAAACCTTGACTTTACTATTTTCGTCTTCAATTCAAACCTTGACTTTACTATTTTCGGCTTCAATTGAAATCCTGACTAACGAATAGTAACATTTTCCATGGGCATAGCTAAATGGGAGGGCTTCAGCCTCTCCCCCCTCAAAGAAAAATTTTCAATTTAAATCATCCGATGTGTAATTCTTAAGACTTAGTGATCTATTCG
>NW_013732526.1:0-246 GCF_000517525.1 Limulus polyphemus | reverse complement strand
AGCTACGTGTATTCATCCACAACTGTCTTTTGATAGCTCTTAGCTACGTGTATTCATCCACAACTGTCTTTGGATAACTCATAGCTACGTGTATTCATCCACAACTGTCTTTGGATAACTCTTAGCTACGTGTATTCATCCACAACTGCCTTTGGATAACTCTTAGCTACGTGTATTCATCCATAACTCTCTTTGGATAACTCTTAGTTTCGTGTATTCATCCACAACTGTCTTTGGATAACTCTT
>NW_013732525.1:0-246 GCF_000517525.1 Limulus polyphemus | reverse complement strand
ATATATCTATAGTCTAACCAAATACTGTACCAATAACTAATAGTACACTACAGTACCACACCATACATATATCTATGGTCTACCAAATACTGTCCAACAACTAATAGTACACTACAGTACCACACCATACATATATCTATGGTATAACAAATACTGTCCAACAACTAATAGTACACTACAGTACCACACCATACATATATCTATGGTCTACCAAATACTGTCCAATAACTAATAGTACACTACAGT
>NW_013732524.1:0-246 GCF_000517525.1 Limulus polyphemus | reverse complement strand
AGCATAGTTTATCAGGTTGATACCCAGCCTAGTTTAGTAGGTTGATAACCAGCATAGTTTATCAGCTTGATACAAAGCATCCCAGCATAGTTTATCAGGTTGGCAGCCAGCATAGTTTATCAGCTTGATACCCACCATAGTTTATCAGGTTGATAACCAGCATAGTTTATGAGGTTGATACCCACCATAGTTTATCAGCTTGATAACAAGAATAGTTTATCAGGTTGGTAACCAGCATAGTTTATC
>NW_013732523.1:0-246 GCF_000517525.1 Limulus polyphemus | reverse complement strand
TCAAGATAACCTACACAGTTGACGTATGTGGAAAACATAGGAAAACACATACGTCAACTGTGTAGGTTATCTTGATTATTTACTGCATTGGGGTACTTTAGGTGATTAACATGGGTAAATGTTTTTCCCATGTATGTGTGTTTTCCTATGTTTTCCACACCCATGTTAATCACCTAAAGTACCCAATGCGGTACATAATCAAGATAACCTACACAGTTGTAGGTTATACAGTGACGTATGTGGAAA
>NW_013732522.1:0-246 GCF_000517525.1 Limulus polyphemus | reverse complement strand
TGGTATAGATAGATCAACAAGATCCATTGATTGATCAGGACCTAGTATAGATAGATCAACAGGATCCATTGATTGATCAGGAACTGGTATAGATAGATCAACAAGATCCATTGATTGATCAGGAACTGGTATAGATAGATCAACAAGATCCATTGATTGATCAGGAACTGGTATAGATAGATCAACAAGATCCATTGATTGATCAGGAACTGATATAGATAGATCAACAGGATCCATTGATTGATC
>NW_013732521.1:0-246 GCF_000517525.1 Limulus polyphemus | reverse complement strand
CCCTTATCAACCATATTGTTACTTATATAAGTATTTGTGGTTAGAATGATCCCTTATAACCGTATTGTTACTTATACAAGTATTTGTGGTTAGAATGATCCCTTATAACCGTATTGTTACTTATATATGTATTTGAGGGTAGAATGATCCCTTGCAACCATATTGTTACATATACAAGTATTTGAGGGTAGAATGATCCCTTACAACCATATTGTTACTTATATATGTATTTGAGGGTAGAATGAT
>NW_013732520.1:0-246 GCF_000517525.1 Limulus polyphemus | reverse complement strand
TTTAAAGAACTTATTTCAAAATAGAAAAAATCTATATACATATATAATGTATAATAATTGAAATGTGACTATTTTTGAAAATACTAATCTACTAAAACACAGCCAAGACAAGTTACATTGTACTGACCAAAGTTCAGTTTTATGTTATTTGATTCGGTAACAGGAGTGCATGTGTGGAGCATCATTGTAACTTCTCTATTGTTAGCCAGGCACGACTGAAAGGTCAATATAATTAAAATAATAAAT
>NW_013732519.1:0-246 GCF_000517525.1 Limulus polyphemus | reverse complement strand
ATATCACAACATTATATACGTAAAGTTAGACATTACAGTCAATGAATAAATGTATTGTTGTAACCGTTGTTGGTTATATCACAACATTATATACGTAAAGTTAGACATTACAGTCAATGAATAAATGTATTGTTGTAACCGTTCTTGGTTATATCACAACATTCTATACGTAAAGTTAGGCATTACAGTCAATGAATAAATGTATTGTTGTAACCGTTCTTGGTTACATCACTACGTTATATACGC
>NW_013732518.1:0-246 GCF_000517525.1 Limulus polyphemus | reverse complement strand
CTTGCTAGTCACAGGTACACTTTGTGTTCCATTACCAATCACTAGTGTGTCTATGTTGTCCTTGCCAGTCACAGGACACTATGTGTTCCATACCAATCATAGAGTGTCTATGTTGTCCTTGCCGGTAACAGGACGAATTTGTTGTTCCATACCAATCATAGAGTGTCTATGTTGTTCCTTGCCGGTCACAAGACGACTTGTTGTTCCATACCAATCATAGAGTGTCTATGTTGTCCCTTGCCAATC
>NW_013732517.1:0-246 GCF_000517525.1 Limulus polyphemus | reverse complement strand
AGGATATCAAGCAAACACCTCAAATTCTGTTCTGTTAACGTTAAAATAACACCAATTACACCATACATCAAGTAAAAACGTTAACAGAACAGACTTTGAGGTGAAAATAATACCAATTACACCATACATCAAGTAAACACCTCAAAGTCTGTTAACGTTAAAATAATACCAATTACACCATACATCAAGTAAACACCTCAAAGTCTGTTATGTTAATGTTAAAGTAAGACGATGCAATACGAAATA
>NW_013732516.1:0-246 GCF_000517525.1 Limulus polyphemus | reverse complement strand
TTATTAGTGTCACTAGTGGTGGTTACTAGTGTCACTAGCGGTGATTATTAGTGTCACTAGCGGTGATTATTAGTGTCACTAGTGGTGATTATTATTGTCACTAGTGGTGGTTACTAGTGTCAGTAGTGGTGGAGTGTCACTAGTGGTGGTTATTAGTATGACTAGTGGTGGTTACTAGTGTCACTAATGGTGGTTATTAGTGTCACTAGCTGTGGTTATTAGTGTCTCTAGTGGTGAGTACTAGTG
>NW_013732515.1:0-246 GCF_000517525.1 Limulus polyphemus | reverse complement strand
GAATAACTACCTATATTGTAAAGGTTAAGTGAGAGGCTTTACAGGTTGTTTAACTCTACTTAGTGAAACTACCAGTAGTGCAAGGATTGAGCAACAGATCCTGTGGTTATTTACCTCCACCAAGAATAACTACCCGTAGTGTAAAGGTCAAGTGAGAGGCTTTACAGGTTGTTTAACTCTACTTAGAGAAACTACCAGTAGTGTAGGGATTGAGCAACAGATCCTGTGGTTATTTACCTCCACCAA
>NW_013732514.1:0-246 GCF_000517525.1 Limulus polyphemus | reverse complement strand
GACGCTTCAGTATCATACATTCCTAACAACCAGATATATTGTTGCTAGGAGCTGTTGTGTTCGTAGTATTATTTCTATTCTCAAGTCAAGACGCTTCAGTATCATACATTCCTAACAACCAGTTATATTGTTGCTAGGAGCTCTTGTGTTCGTGGTAATACTTCTCTTCTCAAGTCAAGACGTTTCAGTGTCATACATTATCAATGCGTTGCCACTCTACCAATCACAAATATAGAACCTTTTTTA
>NW_013732513.1:0-246 GCF_000517525.1 Limulus polyphemus | reverse complement strand
GGTTACTGTCGTTTGGTATGTCATGCTTACATGGTTAGTGTGGTTTTGGTATGTCATGGTTACTGTTGGTTTGGTATGTCATCGTTACTGTGGTTTGGTATGTTATGTTATAATCATTATTATATCACAAACTGTGGTATACAGAGTAAGTCAAAATAAAGCGTAGATTTTTTTATGAAAACCGACTGTGCACACGTGACCTGTACAATAATTTACTGGATCGTAGAGCAGTTTGGGCTCAAACAA
>NW_013732512.1:0-246 GCF_000517525.1 Limulus polyphemus | reverse complement strand
GTACTAACTTCAATGTGGTATACACGTCAATGTATTTTAATATGTACTCTACTAAAGGTACATTTACTTCACAACAGTACTGAGTTCACTGTGGTATACACGTCAATGTATTTTAATATGTACTCTACTAAAAGTACATTTACTTCACAACAGTACTGAGTTCACTGTGGTATACACGTCAATGTATTTTAATATGTACTCTACTAAAAGTACCTTTACTTCACAGCAATACTAACTTCACTGTGG
>NW_013732511.1:0-246 GCF_000517525.1 Limulus polyphemus | reverse complement strand
CATCTAAACTTCTATAATTTACTGATGACATCTAAACTTTATACTTTACTGATCACATCTAAACTTTATAATCTGCTGATCACATCTAAACTTTATAATTTGTGCTGATGACATCTAAACTTTATAATCTGCTGATGACATCTAAACTTTATAATTTACTGATGTCATCTAAACTTTATAATTTACTGATGTCATCTAAACTTTATAATTTACTGATCACATCTAAACTTTATATTTCACTGATGT
>NW_013732510.1:0-246 GCF_000517525.1 Limulus polyphemus | reverse complement strand
ATTCTGTTCTCATCAGATCTCTGATTTACTATCTGTATTAGACATGATACTAACATTCTGTTCTCATCAGATCTCTGATTTACTATCTTTATTAGACATGGTGTTACAACATTCTGTTCTCATCAGATCTCTGATTTACTATCTGTATTAGACATGGTACTACAACATTCTGTTCTCATCAGATCTATGATTTACTATCTGTATTAGACATGGTGTTACAACATTCTGTTCTCATCAGATCTCTGA
>NW_013732509.1:0-246 GCF_000517525.1 Limulus polyphemus | reverse complement strand
AAAACATTAAATAACAGAAATGTCGTTAATATCTAAAACAGGTAGTAACATACCTACAGTTGTTTAATGTTAGTCTTTCACACTTTTAAATGTCGTTAATATCGTTGTTTAATGTTGGTTTTGACACTGGTATGTTACTACCTAGTAGATATTAACGATATTTAAACAGGTAGTAACATACCAGTGTCAAAGACCAACATTTAACACCAGTAGATATTTACGACATTTAAACAGGTAGTAACATAG
>NW_013732508.1:0-246 GCF_000517525.1 Limulus polyphemus | reverse complement strand
TTAAATCCCGTTAATTCTTCCTATCAAGGTCTAGTGACCAATGAAAACCAGTTAATCTTTCCTATCAAGGTCTAGTGACCAATAAAAGCTCGTTAATCCTTCCTAACAAGGTCTAGTGACCAATGACAACCAGTTAATCCTCCCTATCAAGTTCTAGTGACCAATGAAAACCAGTTAATCCTTCCTATCAAGGTCTAGTGACCAATGAGAGCCTGTTAATCCTTCCTATCATGTTCTAGTGGCCAC
>NW_013732507.1:0-246 GCF_000517525.1 Limulus polyphemus | reverse complement strand
GGCTTGAACTAGAGAGACAGCTAACTTAACAATTTTGTTGACCAAGTATTATGTGAAAACTAAGCATACACAGAATATATGACAAATTTCGAGTAAAAGCTATGACAATAATAATAAAGAAGATAGAAACACGTAATATATTTATTTACCATAATCCCATGGGCAGACTAGGTATTACCTACAAGGGATGACAAAGGATTTGGTTGTTTTAGAGCAAAGCCACATTGGGCTATTTGTTGTGTCCAA
>NW_013732506.1:0-246 GCF_000517525.1 Limulus polyphemus | reverse complement strand
CAACTACGAATGAAAAACGGAATAAACAATAAACTAGAAGAACACAATATCAACAAAGAATGAAAAACAGAATAAACAATAAACTAGAAGAACACAATATCAACTAAGAATGAAAAAAAGAATAAACATTAAACTAGAATACAATATCAACAAAGAATGAAAAACAGAATAAACATTAGACTAGTAAAACACAATATCAACTAAGAATGAAAAAAAGAATAAACAAAATAAACTAGAATACAATAT
>NW_013732505.1:0-246 GCF_000517525.1 Limulus polyphemus | reverse complement strand
ACATATGGTTAATATTACCTGATGAATCTGTTTCTTCATGGTAGTACAAAGCTGTAACCTCATATGGTTATTACTTTTTCTAGTTTTTCCAATGTAATCAAAGATTGTGTTAGATGTTGCATATCTGTGTGCCTATGGACGATAACATTATTATTTATAAATTTCAAACTGTTATGAATCATGTTTTTCAGTATTTACATAAACTTCAAACTGTTAAGTAATCATGTTTTTCAGTATTTACATAAA
>NW_013732504.1:0-247 GCF_000517525.1 Limulus polyphemus | reverse complement strand
GGGAACTGTAGGGACATGAAGCCACTTATCATGGGGAACTGAAGGGATATGAAGCCACTTATCATCAGGAACTGAAGGTGCGTGAAGCCACTTATCATCGGTAACTGTAGGGGCATGAAGCCACTTATAATGGGGAACTGAAGGGATATGAAGTCACTTATCATCAAGAACTGTAGGGACATGAAGTCACTTATCATCAGAAACTGTAGGGATATGAAGCCACTTAGCATCAGGAACTGAAGGTACG
>NW_013732503.1:0-247 GCF_000517525.1 Limulus polyphemus | reverse complement strand
AACATAACACTACTATTACTGTGGTTTATACTTACGTTACCTACACAAACTTGTAACATAACACTACTATTACTGTGGTTTATACTTACGTTACATACACAAACTTGTAACATAACACTACTATTACTGTGGTTTATATTTACATTACATACACAAACTTGTAACATAACACTACTATTACTGTGGTTTATACTTACGTTACCTACACAAACTTGTAACATAACACTACTATTACTGTGGTTTATAC
>NW_013732502.1:0-247 GCF_000517525.1 Limulus polyphemus | reverse complement strand
AAAAACAATTTTTTTCAAAATTTGTGAAAAATTATGGGCTATAGCCTATGGTTTTTGGTGAAAATATGAATTTTTTTGAAAATGGAAAAAGTGTTTTTAGGATATTTTTCTATTAATGTCTCAATTTTGAGTTTTCCGACGAAATAAGCACTATATTAGCTTTTATAGTGAAATAATGTTTTTCGTCAATGCTATAATTTCTGGCTTATCGAAAGTAAATTTTTTTTAGCTTTTATATTACAAACAA
>NW_013732501.1:0-247 GCF_000517525.1 Limulus polyphemus | reverse complement strand
TGTCAGCTGTCATGTTCCTGTATACGTTAACATAGGAACATGACAGCTGACATACACCACTCTCCTGTATACGTTAACATAGGAACATGACAGCTGACATACACCACTCTCCTGTATACGTTAACATAGGAACATGACAGCTGACATACACCACTCTCCTGTATACGTTAACATATTCCATTGAACGTTGACAGCTGACATACACCACTCTCCTGTATTGCTTCCTCCGTGAACGCATACAGGAGAG
>NW_013732500.1:0-247 GCF_000517525.1 Limulus polyphemus | reverse complement strand
CTTTATGTATTTAACCAGGTGTGTCATGGTAGGAGTTTAGGTATTTAACCTGGTGTGTCATGGTAGGAGTTTATGTATCTAACCAGGTCTGTCATGGTAGGACTTTAGGTATTTAACCAGGTGTGTCATGGTAGGAGTTTAGGTATTTAACCAGGTCTGTCATGGTAGGAGTTTAGGTATTTAACCTGGTGTGTCATGGTAGGAATTTTGGTATTTAACCAGGTCTGTTATGGTAAGAGTTTAGGTA
>NW_013732499.1:0-247 GCF_000517525.1 Limulus polyphemus | reverse complement strand
CTATTTACTTGTGACCACTCGGTGTATGTAGTGACAGTGGAGTAAATATGTAGATATTCCAATTAAGGAATGGCACATCCTCATATTATTCCATTATAATGATTACACCAATGTGAATATTAAGTGTAGTGAAGTAGCCTTTCCTATGGCTTTTAATATTTCATCCAACTATGTAATAATAATACACAGGCCAGCTATGTGTGTGTGTGTGTGTGTACGTCTCGGAAGATAGTAAACTAACCCTCTC
>NW_013732498.1:0-247 GCF_000517525.1 Limulus polyphemus | reverse complement strand
AGTTACTCTGGTTGTTTCAGGTTGAACGTTACACATAGGTATCTTTAGACCTAACCTGGTTGTATCTGCATGATCTTTACTCATGTTTATCCTTAGAAGTAACCTGGTTGTTTCTTTATGATCGTTACTCACGCTTATCCTTGGATCTAACCTAGTTGTTTCTGCATGATCGTTACTCTTGTTTATCCTTGGATCTAACCTAGTTGTTTCTATATGATCGTTACTCATGTTTATCCTTGGATCTAAC
>NW_013732497.1:0-247 GCF_000517525.1 Limulus polyphemus | reverse complement strand
TATTTTAAAATAATTAATAATAATAATAATAATGATTTTTTAATAATAATAATAATAATAATTTAATAATAATAATAATAATAATTTAATAATAATAATAATTTAATAATAATAATAATTTAATTATAATAATAATAAAAATTTAATAATAATAATAATATTTTTAACAATTTCATTATTATAATAATAATAATAATAATATTTTTTTAATAATTTAATTATAATAATAATAATAATTTAATAATAA
>NW_013732496.1:0-247 GCF_000517525.1 Limulus polyphemus | reverse complement strand
AAGTCAAAAACATCTAGTGGAAAACGGACTAAAAGAACCCATATAAATGTCAATTATATCTAGTGGAAGAAGGACTAAAAAGACCGTTATAACAGTCGACAAAATATAGTGGAAGAAGGACTAAATAGACCGTTATTAAATTTTAAAAAATCTTGCAGCGGAAGGACGAAAAATATTGTTATCAATATCGATAAAATCTGGTTTAAGAAGGATTAAAAAGAACATTATAAAAGTTATTAAAATATAG
>NW_013732495.1:0-247 GCF_000517525.1 Limulus polyphemus | reverse complement strand
ACAGTGAAACCATTCATTCCAATTTATAGGTCAGTTATAACGTGTAGATTACAGTGAAACCATTCATTTCAATTTATAGGTCAATTATAAGTTGTATAAAACAGTGAAACAATTCATTTCAATTTATAGGTCATTTATGACTTGTAGAATACAGTGAAACCATTCATTTCAATTTATAGGTCAATTATAAGTTGTATAAAACAGTGAAACCATTCATTCCAATTTATAGGTCAGTTATAACGTGTAG
>NW_013732494.1:0-247 GCF_000517525.1 Limulus polyphemus | reverse complement strand
ATAATAGTTATAATAGTTAATATAACCACAGTTAATACTATAATAGTTAATATAACCACAGTTAATACTATAATAGTTATAATAGTTATTACTGACAATATTGTTGTAATGAACGAATATATACTCTTGCCTAATTGTTAATATAACCACAGTTAATACTATAATAGTTATAATAGTTATTACTGACAATATTGTTGTAATGAACGAATATATACTACTGCCTAATTGTTAATATAACCACACATTT
>NW_013732493.1:0-247 GCF_000517525.1 Limulus polyphemus | reverse complement strand
TATATATATATATATATATATATATATATAAATATATATATATGAAACTTAGTTGAATGGGCGGCAACTGCCTGTTATAGATCACAAGTGTAGAGGACGACGTTTCGAAAGTCTTTCGCTTTTCGAAACGTCGTCTCTACACTTGTGTTTCTACAACAGGCAGTTGCTGTCCATTAAACTAAGTTTCATCATGATTACTGTGCCTATACATTGTATCAAAGAATGTATATATATATATATATATATA
>NW_013732492.1:0-247 GCF_000517525.1 Limulus polyphemus | reverse complement strand
TCCATATATCCATGTAACGTACACAGTCCGTAACTTGGGGGTTGAGGTTTCTTAACGTCCATATATCCATGTAACGTACACAGTCCGTAACTTGGGGGTTGGGGTTTCTTAACGTCCATACATCCATGTAACGTACACAGTCCGTCACTTGGGGGTTGAGGTTTCTTAACGTTCATATATCCATGTAACGTACAAAGTCCGTAACTTGGGGGTTGAGGTTTCTTAACGTCCATATATCCATGTAACG
>NW_013732491.1:0-247 GCF_000517525.1 Limulus polyphemus | reverse complement strand
ACAACGTTTCTCTTCATAAGTTTCGAACAGCGCCAGTATCAGTTTTCAACGTTTCTCTTCACAAGTTTGGAAAAGTGACAAAATCTACTTTTCAGTGTTTCTCTTCAGAACTTAACAATAGTGACAGTTCAGTTTCTCTTTATAACTTGGGAACATTATTAGTTCAGTGTTTTATTTCATAATTTTGGAACATTATTAGTTCAGTTGTTTTTATTTCATAATTTTGGAACATTATTAGTTTAGTGTT
>NW_013732490.1:0-247 GCF_000517525.1 Limulus polyphemus | reverse complement strand
CAACATTCTGGTCCTTCTACGTTGTATAGTACAGTTACAACTAAAACAACATTCTGGTCCTTGTACGTTGTATAGTACAGTTACAACTAAAACAACATTCTGGTCCTTGTACGTTGTATAGTACAGTTACAACTAAAACAACATTCTGGTCCTTGTACGTTGTATAGTACAGTTACAACTAAAACAACATTCTGGTCCTTGTACGTTGTATAGTACAGCTACAACTAAAACAACATTCTGGTCCTTG
>NW_013732489.1:0-247 GCF_000517525.1 Limulus polyphemus | reverse complement strand
ATAGCCTTCATCCATTCTCTCCACCTTACTGTCATAGCACCAGTAGCGATTCCCTGCGAAGAAGTAAGTTTTTCCATCTTTCTGCCATTCCAGAACTGCGTCAACACGTTTTAGGTAAGAAGGTAGTCCAAGATCAGTCAGAAGACGTGGGATACCATTAGTAAGTGTGTAACCGTCGAAAATCCAAAAATGTTTACCTAGGAGTGACAAAAAAATAAAATGTACGGTGTGACAAAACATTGTAAAT
>NW_013732488.1:0-247 GCF_000517525.1 Limulus polyphemus | reverse complement strand
AATCATGATTGTAGTGCTATATGGAGCAGATATGTATTTAAGTGAATGTAACTTATAATAGGTAATTTCTAGTAGAGTGATAATCATGATCTGTAGTGCTATATGGAGCAGATATTTAAGTGAATGTAACTTGTAATGGTATTTCTAGTAAGTGATAATCATGATTTGTAGTGCTATATGGAGCAGATATGTATTTAAGTGAATGTGACTTGTAATGGTATTTCTAGTAAGTGATAATCATGATTTG
>NW_013732487.1:0-247 GCF_000517525.1 Limulus polyphemus | reverse complement strand
AGCTACTCTACTACAGACAGTGTAGCTACTCTACTACAGACAGTGTAGCTACTCTACTACAGACAGTGTAGCTACTCTATTACAGTTAGTGTAGCTACTCTACTACAGACAGTGTAGATACTCTACTACAGACAGTGTAGATACTCTACTACAGACAGTGTAGATACTCTACTACAGACAGTGTAGCTACTCTACTACAGCTAGTGTAGCTACTCTACTACAGACAGTGTAGCTACTTTACTACAGC
>NW_013732486.1:0-247 GCF_000517525.1 Limulus polyphemus | reverse complement strand
ATTGATTGTACAAGTTTCCCTTGGTACACTGCAGGTTTCTCAAGACCACGATCTGTTATGACCTGAGATTGATTGTACAAGTTTCTCAAGACCATGATCTGTTATGACCTGAGATTGATTGTACAAGTTTCCCTTGGTACACTGCAGGTTTCCTAAGACCATGATCTGTTATGACCTGAGATTGATTGTACAAGTTTCCCTTGGTACACTGCAGGTTTCTCAAGACCACGATCTGTTATGACCTGAT
>NW_013732485.1:0-247 GCF_000517525.1 Limulus polyphemus | reverse complement strand
AGTAACGCAATTATATTGGTGAAACGTCTCAATAAATAGGTTAGTGTAAGTAACGCTATTATATTTGTGAAACGTCTCAATAAATAAATTAGTGTAAGTAACGCAATTATATTGGTGAAACGTCTCAATAAATAGATTAGTGTAATTAACGCAATTATATTGGTGAAACGTCTCAATAAATAGATTAGTGTAAGTAACACAATTATATTGGTGAAACGTCGCAATAAATAGATTAATGTAAGTAACG
>NW_013732484.1:0-247 GCF_000517525.1 Limulus polyphemus | reverse complement strand
GTTGGGTCATTAGCGTAGAGACTGAGTGCAATATTGCAAGCTTCATTGGCGGGGACTTCGGTGACACTCTTCACCGAAGACACAGGTTTTCAATGACACATTGAAAACCTGTTATGTTACACAATTGAAGTGTTTACTAAGGCTGTACTTTAGTAGTGTGTCGCATAAGGTTATCACACGTTGAACACTATCATGTTACACAACTAATGTGTTTACTAAGGCTGTACTTTAGTAGTGTGTTGCATAA
>NW_013732483.1:0-247 GCF_000517525.1 Limulus polyphemus | reverse complement strand
AAATAGATGAGTTAATAAACACATTGTCTGCAGACTAAAGTCGTCATCAGTGGGTCATAGAACGATACTAGCTATAGGGATTAAATAGGACCCAATAGCTAGTATAGTCGGTCTTTTTAGTCTGCAACCAGTTGGTTAATTAACTCATATATTTACAACATATCTACAAGTGTTTGTTTGTCATCAGTGGGTCATAGAACGATACTAGCTATAGGACTGGATTAAATAGGACCGGGTCTTAAACAAA
>NW_013732482.1:0-247 GCF_000517525.1 Limulus polyphemus | reverse complement strand
TGTCTAATGTAGCAACTATAGCATGTGAGAGTTACTTTTCGTTGTCCAGTATACTAATTATAGCATGTGAAAGTTGCTTTTCAGTCTACTGTAGCAACTATAGCATGTGAGAGTTGATTTTCAGTCTGCTGTAGCAACTGTAACATGTGAAAGTTGCTTTTTAATCTAATGTATTAATTATAGCATGTGAGAGTTGCTTTTCCTTGTCTAATGTAGTAATTATAGCATGTGAGAGTTGCTTTCATTG
>NW_013732481.1:0-247 GCF_000517525.1 Limulus polyphemus | reverse complement strand
ATGGTAAATAAAAACTTTGATTAAAAATTCAAAACAATATATATCTATATATTTTTTACCCAGAAGTTTTTACCATATATATATGTATATCGTTGTGAATTTTTAATCAGAAGTTTTTATTTACCTTTACATCTATATATATATGGTAATTAAAACTTCTGATGGAACATTCTCAACGACGTATACATATACACATATATATGGTAAATAAAATCTTCTGAAAAATTCACATCGATATATATATATA
>NW_013732480.1:0-247 GCF_000517525.1 Limulus polyphemus | reverse complement strand
CTAAGCTATCCTCTTATCTTCTGAAAGCCCGCCCGATTAAATTTGTATCTCCCACTAACTAAGTTATCCTCTTATCTTCTGAAAGCCCGATTAAAGTTGTATCTCCAATAAACTAAGCTATCCTCTTATCTTCTGAAAGCCCGATTAAATTTGTATCTCCAACAAACTAAGTTATCCTTTTATCTTCTGAAAACCTGATTAAAGTTATATCTCCAACAAACAAAGTTATCTTCTTATCTTCTGAAAA
>NW_013732479.1:0-247 GCF_000517525.1 Limulus polyphemus | reverse complement strand
AGTACTAGTACCGAGACTTATTTTTTAAGGCAGTAATAGTACCGAAACTTATTTGTTAAAGGCAGTACTAGTACCGAGACTTATTTTTTAAAGCAGTACTAGTACCGAAACTTATTTGTTAAAGGCAGTACTAGTACCGAGACTTATTTTTTAAGGCAGTATTAGTACCGAAACTTATTTGTTAAAGGCAGTACTAGTACCGAGACTTATTTGTTAAAGGCAGTACTAGTACCGAGACTTATTTTTA
>NW_013732478.1:0-247 GCF_000517525.1 Limulus polyphemus | reverse complement strand
GCTAAGGCTAGGTGGGTATTATGTTTAAAGTTGGTAACATCTGCTAAACTAGGTGGGTATTATATTTAAATTTGGTAATATCTGCTAAGGCTGGGTGGGTATTATGTTTAAATTTGGTAATATCTGCTAGGCTAGGTGGGTATTATATTTAAAGTTGGTAATATCTGCTAGGCTAAGTGGGTATTATGTTTAAATTTGGTAATATCTGCTAGACTAGATGGGTATTATATTTAAAGTTGGTAATATC
>NW_013732477.1:0-247 GCF_000517525.1 Limulus polyphemus | reverse complement strand
AGTACGACCTGAATACTTGCTTGTACCTCTAGAATAGTTCGACCTGAATACTTGCTTGTGCTTCTAGAATAGTACGACCTGAATACTTGCTTGTGCCTCTAGAATAGTACGACCTGAATACTTGCTTGTGCCTCTAGAATAGTACGACCTGAATACTTGCTTGTACCTCTAGAATAGTACGACCTGAATACTTACTTGTGCTTCTAGAATAGTACGACCTGAATACTTGCTTGTACCTCTAGAATAG
>NW_013732476.1:0-247 GCF_000517525.1 Limulus polyphemus | reverse complement strand
ATTTTTCATGAGAAGCACAGCAAAATTTAACATAATGGAAAATTTCATAACAAATTGTGGCTTAAGTATTTGGAGTTTCGAAGAAAGGAGTTACATTATGAAACGCGTACACGAAGGGCATCTTTCTAGTCCAATAATATGAAAACCAAAATTTTCACGAAATTTTAAAAATTACCAAGGCTATAGCCTTTGGAATTTTGATGAAAAAAAAAGGGCGTATTTTAATACAAAATTACGTGTGAAATCT
>NW_013732475.1:0-247 GCF_000517525.1 Limulus polyphemus | reverse complement strand
CACTTATACCTTTAGCAGCAGGGACAAATCTCCTTTCACTCAACTCGTCACAGTCACACTTATACCTTTAGCAACAGGGACAAATCTCCTTTCACTCAAACCGCCACGGTCACACTTATACCTTTAGCAACAGGGACAAATCTCCTTTCACTCAACTCGTCACGGTCACACTTATACCTTTAGCATCAGGGACAAATCTCCTTTCACTCAACTCGTCACGGTCATACTTATACCTTTAGAAACAGGG
>NW_013732474.1:0-247 GCF_000517525.1 Limulus polyphemus | reverse complement strand
AAAACCGTAATAGATAGCAGCACCCACCACTATAAGGATTTTATCCAGCTCTTTAAACCGAAATAGTTAGCAGCACCCACCACTATAAGGATTTTATCCATCTTTTAAACCGAAAGAGTCAGCAGCACCCACTACTATAAGGATTTTATCCAGCTTTTAAAAGGAAATAGTCAGCAGCACCCACCATTATAAGGATTTTATCCAGCTCTTTAAACCGAAATAGTCAACAGCCCCCCACCACTATAAG
>NW_013732473.1:0-247 GCF_000517525.1 Limulus polyphemus | reverse complement strand
TAAAGAAGCAGTTAAGTTTTTATGCTGGTTAACTGCCCTGTGTTTTATAATTTCAAATTTTAAACGTGTAACCAATCGTGTAGAAACTACATTCATATATTTCTTAAAGTGCCTGTTTTTATTGGATTGTTCTAAATTGAAACTTAACCCATCACTATAGCAACTTTTTTTTTCTTCATGAAACTTTACTATATAGAAAACGTAACCCAGGGCAACTTACATGCTTAGATCGGAACTAATAATCAAC
>NW_013732472.1:0-247 GCF_000517525.1 Limulus polyphemus | reverse complement strand
CTTGTAACAATGTCAGTTAGAACACTTGGCTTGTAACAATGTCAGTTGGAATACATGGTTTGTAACAATGTCAGTTAGAACACTTGGTTTGTAACAATATCAGTTAGAACACTTGGTTTGTAACAATGTTAGTTGGAATACTTGGTTTGTAACAATATCAGTTGGAATACTTGGTTTGTAACAATGTCAGTTAGAACACTTGGTTTATAACAATATCAGTTAGAACACTTGGTTTGTAACAATGTAA
>NW_013732471.1:0-247 GCF_000517525.1 Limulus polyphemus | reverse complement strand
CGAGGTCACATTGATAGAAGTAATCAAAGATAACGGGTGAAGTGCTGGGTATAACTAGAGGTCACATTAAGACAATGAATAAAGGGAACAAATATAACGGGAGAAGTGTTGGGTATTACTCGAGGTCACATTGATAGAAGTAATCAAAGATAACGGGTGAAGTGCTGGGTATAACTAGAGGTCACATTAAGACAATGAATAAAGGGAACAAAGATAACGGGAGAAGTGTGGGGGTATTACTCGAGGT
>NW_013732470.1:0-247 GCF_000517525.1 Limulus polyphemus | reverse complement strand
AAATACAATATGTTATTAAATGCTAAATACAATATGTTATTAAGTGGTAAATACAATATGTTATTAAATGCTAACTACAATATGTTATTAAGTGGTAAATACAATATGTTATTAAATGCTAAATACAATATGTTATTAAATTGTAAATACAACATGTTATTAAATGCTAAATACAATATGTTATTAAATGGTAAATACAATATGTTATTATATGGTAAATACAATATGTTATTAAATGGTAAATACA
>NW_013732469.1:0-247 GCF_000517525.1 Limulus polyphemus | reverse complement strand
ATATATTTCTATTAATTTTGCGCCAAAAACGCACTTTTTTGAATTTTCCAAAAATATTCACATTTTATCCGAAAAGCAAAGGCTATAGCCCATGATTTTTCCCAAATTTTGAAAAAAATTGATTTTCCTCATATTTCAATATAAAGATGCCCTCGATATAAGACTTCAAAATGGATATCCTTCATCAATATTCCCAATAGTTATTCATAATCTGATATCAAATTACGGTTACATTAATTTGGTGTTT
>NW_013732468.1:0-247 GCF_000517525.1 Limulus polyphemus | reverse complement strand
TCACGTCTTGTCTCCAAACCTTAGGTATCATTACAACATTAGAAATCATATCTTGTCTCCAAACCTTAGCTATCATCATAATAATTGAAGTCACGTCTTGTCTCCAAACCTGTCTTGTATCCAAACCTTCGGTATTATTACAACATTAGAAGTCATATCTTGTATCCAAACATTAGTTATCATTACAACATTAGAAGTAATTTCTTGTATCCAAACCTTAGCTATCATAACAACACTTGAAGTCACG
>NW_013732467.1:0-247 GCF_000517525.1 Limulus polyphemus | reverse complement strand
AAGGTTCTATATTTAAATGTTACCATACATAAGGTTCTATATTTAAATGTTACTGTACACAAGGTTCTATATTTAAATGTTACCGTACATGAGGTTATATATTTAAATGTTACCGTACATGAGGTTATATATTTAAGTGTTACCGTACATAAGGTTATATATTTAAGTGTTACCGTACATAAGGTTATATATTTAAGTGTTACCGTACACAAGGTTCTACATTTAAATGTTACCGCACATAAGGTTC
>NW_013732466.1:0-247 GCF_000517525.1 Limulus polyphemus | reverse complement strand
CATGGCAGATATAATAAAGTGTTTACACACACACACACGACTTCATGGCAGATATAAAAAGTGTCACATAAACACCATTTTATAACAGATACAATAAAGTGTTACACAAACACCACATCATGACAGGTACAATAAAGTGTTACACAAACACCACTTCATGTCAGATAGAGCAAAGTGTTACACAAACACCACTTCATGTCAGATATAGCAAAGTGTTACACAAACACCACTTCATATTAGATATAGC
>NW_013732465.1:0-247 GCF_000517525.1 Limulus polyphemus | reverse complement strand
TCGATAAAACATCCTCAAACTATAGATAACATTTATCCTTAAACTATATGCCTAACCGCATCCATAAATTATGGATAAAACTCATCCTTAAACTATAGACAAAACATCATCAAACTATAGATAAAACTCATCATTAAACTATAGACAAAACATCCTCAAACTATAGATAAAACTCATCCTTAAACTATAGACAAAACATCCTCAAACTATAGACAAAAGATCATCAAACTATAGATAAAACTCATCC
>NW_013732464.1:0-247 GCF_000517525.1 Limulus polyphemus | reverse complement strand
AATTATCTGCTCTCGAGAGCAGACATAAGTAATACAACATCCTGGAAACTGCTGCTCCAACTAAAGATTGTATCCCCACTAGGATACAGATGGCAGTCATAGACTATCTTAGATACTCCTGCTCTGATAAACAAGTTTGTATTGTCACCAAAGTACTGATAGGAGTCATAGACAATCTTGGATACTCCTACTCTGAAAAAAATGTTTTCATCACCAATTTGTTGCCTTTCTTGCTAGATATTGCCTC
>NW_013732463.1:0-247 GCF_000517525.1 Limulus polyphemus | reverse complement strand
TATTATAAACAACCAATCATTGAACAACGACTATCTTCTATTTGATCACAAGTAATGCTGTTTATAATCTGTTGTTCAATGATTGGACTATCTTCTATTTATAAGCTCTGATCACAAGTAATTCGGCCAATCATTGAAAAATATAGAAGATAGTCATTACTTGTGATCAAATATTATAAACCCCCAATCACTGAACGACATAGAAGATAGTCATTACTTGTGATCAAAGATTATAAACAGGCCAATC
>NW_013732462.1:0-247 GCF_000517525.1 Limulus polyphemus | reverse complement strand
TTCACTTGAAGATTGGAGTTGAAGAACTAATTCTGGTGTTTTGTGAATTTAATGAGTTATTGCTGTTACTACAATTCTGATAATAATAAAAAGTTAACTCAATAGGTACAATGAATTTGAGAAAAAGGCTGAAAACTCAAGCGCTTTTGAATAGTTGACTGTTCATCTTCAGGAATAAAATAAGTCAGTTATTCGAAAGCTCGAGTTTTGGGTTTTTTTTTTAATTCATTCTTATTAGAACAGTAAA
>NW_013732461.1:0-247 GCF_000517525.1 Limulus polyphemus | reverse complement strand
AGGATTTCGGTTAGCTTCGATTTACTGTTGTTTTTTTTTTGTTTTCAGTTGTATTGTAAAACAAAGATTAGCTTTAAAATAAAAATCCACCTTTTGGATTCTTTTTACTTTGGTTTGCGAAAGTTCAATTTTTTCTATCATTTCACGGGACATAATATTTTTGGTTAATGCTATAATGTCTCAGATATTAGTTTTCCTACGAAATAGGTACTATACGATATTTTTCTATTAATTCTGAGTCAAAAAA
>NW_013732460.1:0-247 GCF_000517525.1 Limulus polyphemus | reverse complement strand
TGGTGATTGTGTTTATAAATGTAAAGTAGTAGTAATGGTGGTGGTGATTGTGTTTATAAATGTAAAGTAGTAGTGATGGTGATTGTGTTTATAAATGTAAAGTAGTAGTGATGGTGATTGTGTTTATAAATGTAAAGTAGTAGTAATGGTGATTGTGTTTATAAATGTAAAGTAGTAGTGATGGTGATTGTGTTTATAAATGTAAAGTAGTAGTAATGGTGGTGGTGATTGTGTTTATGAATGTAAA
>NW_013732459.1:0-247 GCF_000517525.1 Limulus polyphemus | reverse complement strand
TGTTATGTTTGTATTTATAACAACTTCATTCTCTACTGTTATGTTTATATTAATAACATCTTCAGTTTGTTACACGGTCTTCATTCTCTACTGTTATGTTTATATTTATAACATCTTCAGTTTGTTACACGGTCTTCATTCTCTACTGTTATGTTTGTATTTATAACATCTTCAGTTTGTTACATGATCCTCATTCTCTACTGTTATGTTTGTATTTATAACATCTTCAGTTTGTTACATGGTCTTC
>NW_013732458.1:0-247 GCF_000517525.1 Limulus polyphemus | reverse complement strand
GTTTAACAATACATCTGGGTGGATCATCCTAATGTTTAACAATACATCTGGGTGGATAATCCTAATGTTTAACAATACATCTGGGTAAATCATCCTAATGTTTAACAATATATCTAGGTGGATCATCCTAATGTTTAACAATACATCTGGGTGAATCATCCTAATGTTTAACAATATATCTGGGTGGATCATTCTAATGTTTAACAATACATCTGGGTGAATCATCCTAATGTTTAACAATATATCT
>NW_013732457.1:0-247 GCF_000517525.1 Limulus polyphemus | reverse complement strand
TATAGTCCGATGCTTTCTAATTACTGTAGTTGATATTTAGTGTAAGTCTTGTTGGAATGACAGTTACAGTTGCTGTCAGTGTTGTATAGTCCGATGTTTCCTAAATTGTAAGTGATATTTAATGTAAGTCTTGTTGGAATGACAGTTACAGTTGCTGTCATGTGTTGTATAGTCCGATGTTTTCCTTTGTAAGTGATATTTAATGTAAGTCTTGTTGGAATGACAGTTACAGTTGCTGTCAGTGTTG
>NW_013732456.1:0-247 GCF_000517525.1 Limulus polyphemus | reverse complement strand
ATTACATATCTACCATACCATGGAACCCTCGGAGAGGTGTAATATGTAAAATACTACCACACTATCTAACACCCCATGAACTTTCTAGGGGGTGTTACATTTAAAATACCATCACATACATAATAACAAACCATGAACTCTTCTAGGGGGGTGTTACATTTAAAAACCCATCATATACATTATCACAAACAATGAATTCTTCTTGGGGGTACATTTAAAATACCGTCACATACATAATAACAAACCA
>NW_013732455.1:0-247 GCF_000517525.1 Limulus polyphemus | reverse complement strand
ATCAATGTTACCAAACTCACAGCAATAGTTGTTGTTACTTATTCTAAAACTTTCTACTACACCAGTGAATCAATGTTACCAAACTCACAGTAGTAGTTGTTACTTGTTCTAAAAGTTTCTACTACACCAATGAATCAATGTTACCAAACTCACAGCAATAGTTGTTACTTGTTCTAAAACTTTCTACTACACCAATGAATCAATGTTCCCAAACTCATAGCAATAGTTGTTACTTGTTCTAAAACTT
>NW_013732454.1:0-247 GCF_000517525.1 Limulus polyphemus | reverse complement strand
GTTTAACATTGTTAATAATAGTGTATTAAGTCAGTCTAACATGGTTTGCTAATAATAGTGTATTAAGTCAGTTTAACATTGTTAATAATAGTGTATTAAGTCAATGTAACATAGTTGTTAATAATAGTGTAATAAGTCAATCTAACATAGTTGTTAATAATAGTGTATTAAGTCAATGTAACATTGTTAATATAGTGTATTAAGTCAATCTAACATAATTGTTAATAATAGTGTATTAAGTCAGTTT
>NW_013732453.1:0-247 GCF_000517525.1 Limulus polyphemus | reverse complement strand
CGTATATTACCCGCCAGTATATTCACACTTTTGGTGATGAGAGATAAAACGTATATTACCCGCCAGTATATTCACACTTTTAGTGATGAGAGATAAAACGTATATTACCCGCCAGTATATTCACACTTTTGGTGATGAGAGATAAAACGTATATAACCCGCAAGTATTCAAACTTTTAGTGATGTGAGATAAAACGTATATTACCCGCCAGTATTCCAAAAGTGTGTGATGAGAGATAAAACGTATA
>NW_013732452.1:0-247 GCF_000517525.1 Limulus polyphemus | reverse complement strand
AACACTTAGGTGTAATTCTACTTACCGAATATATAACCATCATATTCATATTTAGCCTTACTTGGTACAACTACTCCATGAATACCTAGGTGTAACTCTAGATTCCGAATTTATAACCACCATACTCAACTTTAGCTTTTCTTGGTACAAATACACCATGAACACCTGGGTGTCACTCTAGTTATAGAATTTATAACCAGCATACTCATTTTAGCCTTACTTGGTACAACTACTCCATAAATACCTA
>NW_013732451.1:0-247 GCF_000517525.1 Limulus polyphemus | reverse complement strand
CGGGGATTCGAACCCGCGACTTTCAGATTGCGAGTCGAGCGCACTTACCAACTGGCCATGCCGGGCCTCTAACACTGCTGAGGATATTGCTTGCATTGGTAAGAACATTGATTATTGTCTACTTATCTCTAAACACTACTCATAATGTTTCTTTTTCTTTAAACACCTCTGAGGATGTCGTTTCATAATCGTTTCTAAATACTGCCAAGAGTGTTGTTTAACATCTGATAGTTTACTTCTCAAGGCT
>NW_013732450.1:0-247 GCF_000517525.1 Limulus polyphemus | reverse complement strand
AAAGCCTGGTTTATCTTGTAGAATCCATAAAGTTGCTGTGATATTTATAGGCTAAACGATGCGTGTGATATAAAAAGCCTGGTTTATCTTGTAGAATCCATAAAGTTGCTGTGATATTTATAGGCTAAACGATGCGTGTGATATAAAAAGCCTGGTTTATTAGATATCTAATAAACCAATAAGACATTTCGTTACCATTTCGCTACATGTTACATTTATAGTATCTGATTTCATACAGAATACAACA
>NW_013732449.1:0-247 GCF_000517525.1 Limulus polyphemus | reverse complement strand
GCGATGGATGAATATGTGTGTGTGTATGTGTATCTTAAAAAAGGTGGATAGAGGAAGGTCTATCCTGAATGAATGGTAGAGTGTGTAATAAGGGATGGACGAATATGTATGTGTGTATGTGTATCTTAAAAAAGGTGGATAGAGGAAGGTCTATCCTGAATGAATGGTAGAGTGTGTAATAAGGGATGGACGAATATGTATGTGTGTATGTGTATCTTTAAAAAAGGTGGATAGAGGAAGGTTTATT
>NW_013732448.1:0-247 GCF_000517525.1 Limulus polyphemus | reverse complement strand
AGAAAGTTACATAGTTCATTACAGTGTTTATATACACGTAAGTATGGTGAAAGAGAGGAAGTCACACAGTTCATTACAGTGTTTTTCTACATGTATGTATGGTGAAAGAGAGGAAGTTACATAGTTCATTACAGTATGTATACTCACAAGTATAGTGAAAGAGAACAAGTTTCTTAGTTCATTATAGTGTTTATATACATGTATGTATGGTGAAAGAGAGAAAGTTACACAGTTTATTACAGTGTTT
>NW_013732447.1:0-247 GCF_000517525.1 Limulus polyphemus | reverse complement strand
GCGAAATTCAAAAAACAAACAAGTATTTCTCTAACTTTATATTTTTTTGTATTTCCACTGTTTAATATCATAAGATAGCCAGTTAATATTTAACTTTCGAGTAAACAAGTTTTGTATTTCCAGTGTTTAATATCATAAGATAGCCAGTTAATATCTAACTTTCGTGTAAATATTTTTGTATTTCCACTGTTTAATATCATAAGCTATCCAGTTAATATCTAACTTTTGAGTAAATAGTTTTGTTATT
>NW_013732446.1:0-247 GCF_000517525.1 Limulus polyphemus | reverse complement strand
TCAATTATCGTTGAAACGAAATGTATTTTGAAAAGCGATCCTTTTCAAATGCAAATTACGCAGCAGGACTATTGTCAAGATGGAGATAAAGAATGACCGGAAGTGGCAAGATGGACTTTAACGACGTGGTGAAACTCTAAAATCGTTTAATATAACGCACCCAATCTCTGTATTATTTAGACTCTGCAGGTAGTAAAGAAAGTCAGAAAGTATCAAGTACAGATAAGTTTGAAACAGTAGCTTTAAA
>NW_013732445.1:0-247 GCF_000517525.1 Limulus polyphemus | reverse complement strand
TCTGAAGGAAATTGAAATTGTGATCTAGCAGATCCACCAACTTCTAATTAAATTACATTTTCTGCAAAATTTCTTAAAGGCAAAAGGCATGAAGGGCTTTGCCATGGATTCAATATGAACTTTGAAGTCTCTCGCCAACGATCTTTGATCCTTTTTGCTTAATATTACCACTTTAATTTATTTTAAATAATTTCTCTGAAGGAAATTGAAATTTGAACTAGCAGATCCATCAACTTCTAATTAAATT
>NW_013732444.1:0-247 GCF_000517525.1 Limulus polyphemus | reverse complement strand
GTTCTTCGATATCCCTTACAATACTTAATAAGGCATCCAAGACTGTCAGTAGACAAACTTGCAAAAAAAAAACTGTCCGAAGTCATTTTGAATAAAGTAAAAGCTGCTGTTAAAAAGTTAAAACAAAATAAAGATAGTGAAAAAACATATCGTATTCCTAACAACGGTCATATACCTTGACTGTACCCATTATCAAACATTTGTAAAACTTATGTACCCCAAAAATGTTCTAAAAATCAGCTTATTG
>NW_013732443.1:0-247 GCF_000517525.1 Limulus polyphemus | reverse complement strand
CAGAGTCACAAATAGCCCATTGGGTAGCTTTCTGCTTAATTACAAAACGAACATACAATAAGGAATAAAATTAATCGGAGCGTCAATTCATTAATGATTCCGAAAATATTTATTTACTTATTTAAACACAAGTTGAAAGTCCGTCATATGACGGGAAGTAATGATTAATTGTTACTTTCAAAATTATATCTAAATAAATGCTTTATGAACATGTTTTTTAAAATTAATTATAATCTTGTAACAATAT
>NW_013732442.1:0-247 GCF_000517525.1 Limulus polyphemus | reverse complement strand
GGGAGAAGAAAGTAATAATGAGGGTGTTTCAGTTGTTAAAAATGGTATTATAACCACTAGGAACCAGGTACGAGGGATATCGGATTCGATCCCTGGATCATGCATTACGATGATTTGTTGATAGTGGTGCTGTGTATTACATCTACATGATTTGTTGATAGTGGTGCTGTGTATTACATCTACATGATTTGTTGATAGTGGTGCTGTGTATTACATCTACATGATTTGTTGATAGTGGTGCTGTGTA
>NW_013732441.1:0-247 GCF_000517525.1 Limulus polyphemus | reverse complement strand
CTATATAGACTGTTGTGATGACATTTAAAATCTATATAGACTGTTGTGATGTCCTTTAAAATCTATATAGACTGTTGTGATGACCTTTGAAATCTATATAGACTGTTGTGATTACCTTTGAAATTTATATAGACTGTTATGATGTCCTTTAAAATCTATATAGACTGTTGTGATGACAATTAAAATCTATATAGACTGTTGTGATGACCTTAAAATCTATATAGACTGTTGTGATTACCTTAAAATC
>NW_013732440.1:0-247 GCF_000517525.1 Limulus polyphemus | reverse complement strand
GAAAAATACTTGGAATTTCAGTTATCTCTCAATAGATGGAGAAAAAAATAAAAAATACTTGGAAGTTCAGTTATCTCAACAGATGGAGATAAAATACTTGGAAGTTCAGTTATCTCTCCATAGATGGAGAAAAAATACTTGGAAGTTCAGTTATGTCTCAATAGATGGAGAAAAATACTTGGAAGTTCAGTTATGTCTGAATAGATGGAGAAGAAAATTAAGAAAATACTTGGATTTTCAGTTATCT
>NW_013732439.1:0-247 GCF_000517525.1 Limulus polyphemus | reverse complement strand
TTTATCAACCATCAGTAATAAATCATGAACTAACAGTTTATCAACCATCAGTAATAAATCATGAACCAACACTTTATTAACCATCAGTAGTAAATCATGGACTAACACTTTATCAACCATCAGTAATAAATCATGAACCAACACTTTATTAACCATCAGTAGTAAATCATGGACTAACACTTTATCAACCATCAGTAATAAATCATGAACTAACACTTTATCAACCATCAGTAATAAATCATGAACC
>NW_013732438.1:0-247 GCF_000517525.1 Limulus polyphemus | reverse complement strand
TATAGATAGGAGGTGGACCCGTCTAGATATGTTGTGTTGGTTGTAGTAACTCTACTCTACCATGGGAAAGAAGCTAGACCAGCTAACATATCTACAATCAAGAATGCGTCCATATTTTTCCCACCCATTTTAAATACACATACATTCATGATGGGTAAAGAGTGCACCTGGTTCATATGTGGTGCAGTCACCCATGAATGTGTTCCTCTAACAAGGGAATTCACATTCTGCAGACATCATTCGTATC
>NW_013732437.1:0-247 GCF_000517525.1 Limulus polyphemus | reverse complement strand
GTTACACTGTTTACCAGTCCTTTCCTACATATTGATCCTAATGTTACACTGTTTACCAGTTCTTTCCTGCATATGATCCTAATGTTACACTGTTTACCAGTCCTTTCTTACACATGATCCTAATGTTACACTGTTTACCAGTCCTTTCCTACATATTATCCTAATGTTACACTGTTTGCCAGTCCTTTCTTACACATGATCCTAATGTTACACTGTTTACCAGTTCTTTCCTGCATATGATCCTAAT
>NW_013732436.1:0-247 GCF_000517525.1 Limulus polyphemus | reverse complement strand
AAATATTGTACCACCCTGAAGGAAATATAGAGAGAAATATTGTACCACCCTGAAGGAAAGGTAGAGTTAGAAATATTGTACCACCCTGAAGGAAGGGTAGAGTTAGAAATATTGTACCACCCTGAAGGAAAGGTAGAGTTAGAAATATTGTACCACCCTCAAGAAAGGGTAGAGATAGAAATGTTGTACCACCCTCAAGAAAGAGTAAATTTGAAATATTGTACTACCCTGAAGAAAGGGTAGAGAT
>NW_013732435.1:0-247 GCF_000517525.1 Limulus polyphemus | reverse complement strand
CACTCTAATCGATTCCAACTTACAGACTTTCTAGCAGATATTTTAATAGTTTCTAAATTATCACCTTTAGCAGACGCTCTAATCAATGCTAATTTAAAGAACATCTAGCACACATTCTGCTAATCTGTATTAAATTACAGAACACCTAGCACACATTCTGCTAATCTGTATTAAATTACAGAACACCTAGCACACAATCTGTTAATCTATATTAAATTATAAAACATCTAGCGGACTCTAATCTATG
>NW_013732434.1:0-247 GCF_000517525.1 Limulus polyphemus | reverse complement strand
CATGACACTTGTTCCTTAATCTAGTTCACACCACGACACTTGTTCCTTAATCTAGTTCACACCACGACACTTGTTGCTTAATCTAGTTCACACCACGACACTCGTTGCTTAATCTAGTTCACACCACGACACTTGTTGCTTAATATAGTTCACACCACGACACTTGTTGCTTAATCTAGTTCACACCACGACACTTGTTCCTTAATCTAGTTCATACCACGACACTTGTTCCTTAATCTAGTTCACA
>NW_013732433.1:0-247 GCF_000517525.1 Limulus polyphemus | reverse complement strand
TCAATTCCATTTACAACATTAAACACCAATATCAGATCCCCTCTAGCTCGTTTTGTTTATTAAGAGAAAACAATTTCTGAGATCTTAACCTATACTCTTATGTCAACAGTTCCATCACAGGTATCATCAATTCCATTTACAACATTAAACACCAATATCAGATCCCTTCTAGCTCGTTTTGTTTATTAAGAGAAAACAATTTCTGAGATCTTAACCTATACTCTTATGTCAACAGTTCCATCACAGG
>NW_013732432.1:0-247 GCF_000517525.1 Limulus polyphemus | reverse complement strand
GTCCTAGTAATTGATATAATACATGGTCACACATTAGAATGTTATTTGTACATAGTAGTAATTGATATAATAGATGGTAACACATAATAATGATATATGTGTTTTAGTAATTGATATATTACATTTCTTGCATCAAAATGTTATATGTAATGTAGTAATTGATATGATACATGGACAGACATTAGAATGTCATATGTGATGTAGTAATTGATTTAATACATGGACATACATTAGAATGTTATATGTG
>NW_013732431.1:0-247 GCF_000517525.1 Limulus polyphemus | reverse complement strand
AAAAGTAATAATTAGTTCGTATTTAAATAAAAGTAATAATCAGTTCGTATTTAAATAAAAGTAATAATCAGTTCGTTTTTAAATAAAAGTAACTATCAGTTCGTATTTAAATAAAAGTAACTATCAGTTCGTTTTAAATAAAAGTAATAATCAGTCCGTTTTTAAATAAAAGTAACTATCAGTTCGTCTTTAAATAAAAGTAATAATCAGTTCGTTACTTTAAATAAAAGTAATAATCAGTTCGTCT
>NW_013732430.1:0-247 GCF_000517525.1 Limulus polyphemus | reverse complement strand
ATTTTAAATATATATGTGTCTTTCACTTAACATGTAATGTAACTGAAAAATAGTCATACATGTGACTCAAAAACAAATTTCATGCCTCATATAGAATATTTTATAAATACGTATATTTAAACCTAATTGCATCATTTTGTAACAACAATTTATTCATATAACTTTCACCTTGACATGTACAAATAATAATGCACATACATACAAACACATATAGAGGCATTCGCTACAAATATTAAGAAAGATCAAG
>NW_013732428.1:0-247 GCF_000517525.1 Limulus polyphemus | reverse complement strand
ATTACCCCCAAGTTTTTGTTATTGATTAGATGTGGTTAACCTGTTTTGATTGTTGTTGTTAGAGTAATAACACATACCACACTCTCATTACCTCCAAGTGTCAATTTTCGTTCTTCTCAGAATGTGTAATTATGAATAGGTTTTGATATCATGCATGACGATGTGTAACAACTATAACGCATTGTGCTAACACGACACTCGCTCTGGTTCATCTAAGTTCGTTTAAATCATGAACTAGAAACTTCTT
>NW_013732427.1:0-247 GCF_000517525.1 Limulus polyphemus | reverse complement strand
GCAATTACTAAATTTCTTCCCACCCGCTGTTTATTGTTAACTAATTAAAAACAGTCTGGATGATGTGTATTGTTAACAGATTAGTGTTAACGTTGAATTATAACGTGTATTGTTAACGAACTGGTGTTAACATTGAATTATAACGTGTATTGTTAACGAACTGGTGTTAACATTGAATTATAACGTGTATTGTTAACGAATTAGTTTAACGTTGAATTATAACGTGTATTTTTGACGAACTAGTGTT
>NW_013732426.1:0-247 GCF_000517525.1 Limulus polyphemus | reverse complement strand
ATGTTTTTATATTCCATCATGCTACTATTATTCCAAGTTTTTATATTCCATCATACTACTATTATTTAAATTTTTTTATATTCCATCATACTACTATTATTTCAAGTTTTTATATTCCATCATGCCACTATTATTCCATGTTTTTATATTCCATCATGCCACTATTATTTCAAGTTTTTATATTCCATCATGCTACTATTATTTCATGTTTTTATATTCCATCATACTACTATTATTTCAAGCTTTT
>NW_013732425.1:0-247 GCF_000517525.1 Limulus polyphemus | reverse complement strand
GTTGATAATTCTAACGATTCTCCAGAAACAGTTGATAATTCTAACGATTCTCCAGAAACAGTTGATAATTCTAACGATTCTCCAGAAACAGATGATAATTAAAACAGGTTTCCAGGAACAGATGACAATTCTAACGAGTATTCAGGAACAGTTGATAATTCTAACAAGCCTTCAGGAACAGTTGATAATTCTAAAGCCTTCAGGAACAGTTGATAATTCTAATTAAACTTGAGGAATAGCTGTTATT
>NW_013732424.1:0-247 GCF_000517525.1 Limulus polyphemus | reverse complement strand
CGAGCTGGCCTCCCATCTATGAGTAGTTTTAGGGGAACTAACGCCCCAATGCTATTTTCTTTGGCTATTTTTTAGTTCATCACTCTTCCCAAAAAAATTATTACTTAATACGATTCTTCACTTTAAGAGTAAATTCATAAACATAATTGAAGTGGATAACCTTTCAGATCTAAAACCAGTCGTAAGTAGACTAGATACTTATAAAATATAAAATTACGACAAAATTGCATGCTTTACATAATAAACA
>NW_013732423.1:0-247 GCF_000517525.1 Limulus polyphemus | reverse complement strand
TACTTAGGACCACAGTTCGGAGCTGTTTACATATCAGCTAATATTTTACTTTCTTCCATTGTCTAGCTGGCCTTATAAAAGCTGATACTACTTAGGACCTCAGTTCGGAGCTGTTTACATATCAGCTAATATTTTACTTTCTTCCATTGTCTAGCTGGCCTTATAAAAGCTAATACTACTTAGGACCACAGTTCGGAGCTGTTTACATATCAGCTAATATTTTACTTTCTTCCATTGTCTGACTGTT
>NW_013732422.1:0-247 GCF_000517525.1 Limulus polyphemus | reverse complement strand
CATCTATTGGTTGGTAAAGTATAACGTCAGCCACTCATCTAGTGGTTGGTAGAATATAACGTCAGCCACTCGAATATAACGTCAGCCACTCATCTAGTTGTTGGTAGAATATAACGTCAGCCACTTATCTAGTTGTTGGTAGAATATAACGTCAGCCATTCATCTATTGGTTGGTAGAATATAACGTCAGCCAGTTATCTATTGGTTGGTAGAATATAACGTCAGCCACTCATCTAGTGGTTGGTAG
>NW_013732421.1:0-247 GCF_000517525.1 Limulus polyphemus | reverse complement strand
AAGACGAAATGAAGATACAAATTCTACCTTATACCTGATCCCCTAACTCGAAGACTTGTAGATTCCTTGATAACATTGAAAATTTGTCTTCTGGTGGGATAGCGGTAAGTTTACCGATTCACAACGCTAAAATTTGGGGTTCATTTCTCTTGCGGTGGATACATCAGCTAGCCCAATGTGGCTTTGCTCTAAAACGAATATTCACAAATTAAAAGTTTATTAATAACTAGCTGGAGTACCCGCCTCC
>NW_013732420.1:0-247 GCF_000517525.1 Limulus polyphemus | reverse complement strand
ACAACAACCTTACTTGTTTCTGTTGGACATACATAACAACCTTACTTGTTTCTGTTGGACATACATAACAACCTTACTTGTTTCTGATGGACACATACACAACAACCTTACCTGTTTCTGAAGAATGGTGGACACACACAACAACCTTACTTGTTTCTGTTGGACACACACACAACAACCTTACTTGTTTCTGTTGGAGATACACAACAACCTTACTTGTTTCTGATGGACATACACAACATCCTTA
>NW_013732419.1:0-247 GCF_000517525.1 Limulus polyphemus | reverse complement strand
ATATTAAACGGGAGCGACTCCTAAATGATCTATTTTATATTGGTTATGTAGTTGAGAGAATATATTAAATAGAAGCGACTCCTAAACGATATATTTTATATTGGTTATGTAGTTGAGAGAATATATTAAATGGAAGCGACTCCTAAACGTTATATTTAATATTGGTTATGTAGTTGAGAGAGTATATTAAATAGAAGCGTCTCCTAAACGATATATTTTATATTGGTTATGAAGTTCAGAGTGTATA
>NW_013732418.1:0-247 GCF_000517525.1 Limulus polyphemus | reverse complement strand
TGTTTACTGGTAAGAGTAGGTCGATGTTTACTGGTAAGAGTAGGTCGATGTTTACTGGTAAGAGTAGACCAATGTTTAGTGGTAAGAGTAGGTCGATGTTTACTGGTAAGAGTAGACCAATGTTTAGTGGTAAGAGTAGGTCGATGTTTACTGGTAAGAGTAGACCAATGTTTAGTGGTAAGAGTAGGTCGATGTTTACTGGTAAGAGTAGGTCGATGTTTACTGGTAAGAGTAGACCAATGTTTAG
>NW_013732417.1:0-247 GCF_000517525.1 Limulus polyphemus | reverse complement strand
GTAACTCTGAGACTAGATGGCGATATAGTAATATAAATTGTAACTGTGAGCCTAGATGGAGATATAGTAATATAAATTGTAACTCTGAGCCTAGATGGAGATAGAGGAATATAAACTGTAACTCTGAGCCTAGATGGCGATAGAGGAATATAAACTGTAACTCTGAGCCTAGATGGCGATATAGTAATATAAATTGTAACTGTGAGCCAAGATGGAGATATAGTAATATAAATTGTAACTCTGAGAC
>NW_013732416.1:0-247 GCF_000517525.1 Limulus polyphemus | reverse complement strand
ACTTCATCTAAAGCACATCTCCAGTTCTATATTATACAGTAATTTTAATGTTGGACTTCATCTAAAGCACATCTCCAGTTGTATATTATGTTGGACTTCATCTAAAGCATATCTCCAGTTGAATATTATACAGTAATCCTAATGTTGGACTTCGTCTAAAGCACATCTCCAGTTGTATATTATACAGTAATCCTAATGTTGGATTTCATCTAAAGCCCATCTCCAGTTGTATATTATACAGTAATCC
>NW_013732415.1:0-247 GCF_000517525.1 Limulus polyphemus | reverse complement strand
GAATGAAAGAGACAAGACAGTGTTGAAGGCACTGTATTAAAGTTAGAATATAAATATAACTTTATTTTCTGAAGATAAGAAATCGAAGAGTGATTTTCGAAGTTGCAGAATTATTGCGTCGTAGCGGAAGAATGAAATGTAAAAATTAATTAAAGAGGTAAGCTGTATATAGTGAAAAATAAATGCACGGTCTGCAGAAACAATGATTATGACACGGACGAGAGTTCACCGACAAGTCTTGCATTTT
>NW_013732414.1:0-247 GCF_000517525.1 Limulus polyphemus | reverse complement strand
TAAACTATGTTCAACGTGTTCGCTCATTACAAATACATGGAAAATAAACTATGTTCAACGTGTGTGCTCATTACAAATACAAGGAAAATAAACTATGTTCAACATGTTCGCTCATTACAAAGACATGGAAAGTAAACTATGTTTAACATGTTTGCTCATTACAAATACATGGAAAATAAACTATGTTCAACATGTGTGCTCATTACAAATACAAGGAAAATAAACTATGTACAACATGTTTGCTCAT
>NW_013732413.1:0-247 GCF_000517525.1 Limulus polyphemus | reverse complement strand
TACCTCAGCACTATGGTATGATATTAATATCTAGTATTATGTCAGCACTATGGTGTGATATTAATATCCAATATTACCCCAGCACTGTGGTATTGGTATTAATATCCAGTATTATCTCAACATTACTGTATGTTAATAATATCCAGTATTATGTCAGCACTATGGTGTGATATTAATATCCAGTGCTATTCCAACAATATTTGAGGATATAGTATCAGGAATTATCTCAAGAGGCTATAAATTTTTC
>NW_013732412.1:0-247 GCF_000517525.1 Limulus polyphemus | reverse complement strand
ATTCTTAAAGAAGCAGTTACAGTTATATGTAGTGGCTTACTGTGATTCTTAAAGGAGCAGTTACAGTTATATGTAGTGGCTTACTGTGATTCTTAAAGAAGCAGTTACAGTTATATGTAGTGGCTTACTGTGATTCTTAAAGGAGCAGTTACAGTTATATGTAGTGGCTTAAAGTGATTCTTAAAGGAGCAGTTACAGTTATATGTAGTGGCTTAAAGTGATTCTTAAAGGAGCAGTTACACTTATA
>NW_013732411.1:0-247 GCF_000517525.1 Limulus polyphemus | reverse complement strand
AACTAGACTGGACTATATAGAAGTCAGTTAGTCAACGCTACAACTAGACTGGACTATATAGAACGCTACAACTAGACTGGACTATATAGAAGTCAGTTAGTCAACGCTACCCACTACACTGGACTATATAGAAGTCAGTTAATAAACGCTACCCATTACACTGGACTATATAGAACGCTACAACTAGACTGGACTATATAGAAGTCAGTTAGTCAACGCTACAACTAGACTGGACTATATAGAAGTC
>NW_013732410.1:0-247 GCF_000517525.1 Limulus polyphemus | reverse complement strand
CCTACTGATTAAAAATTCACAACGATATATATATCGTAAATAAAAACTTCTGATGAAACATTCTCAACGATATATATATATATATGGTAAATAAATACATCTGAGTAAACATTTAGATTGATATATATATATAGATATATATATATATGGTAAATAAAACCTTCTCTTAAAAATTCACATCGATATATGTATAGTTGGTAAATACAAACTTCTGAGTAAACATTTAAAACGATATATATATATAGAT
>NW_013732409.1:0-247 GCF_000517525.1 Limulus polyphemus | reverse complement strand
TTCATGCCACCATCTTATCATCTGAAATATCTTTATGTCATCATCTTATCATCTGAAATATCTTTATGTCATCATCTTATCATCTGAAATATCTTTATGTCATCATCTTATCATCTGAAATATCTTTATGTCACCATCTTATCATCTGAAATATATTTATGTCATCATCTTATCATCTGAAATATATTTATGTCATCATTTTATCATCTGAAATATCTTCATGTTATCATCTTATCATCTGAAATAT
>NW_013732408.1:0-247 GCF_000517525.1 Limulus polyphemus | reverse complement strand
GTTGGAATTTTGTTTGACTGATATTATTCTTAAAGCTCTTCTTTGTTTATAATATAATTGAAGAGTGAAAACAACAACAACAGTAAAATCGACACTAACCGAAATTTTGAAAAGAGATTATGAAATAACTATTGGGAATTTTGATAAAAGGATCTCTATTTCGAAAGTCTTACATCAAGGGCATCTTTGTATTGAAATATGAAGAAAAAAAATTTTTTTTCAAAAATTTAGGGATAAAACAATGTGC
>NW_013732407.1:0-247 GCF_000517525.1 Limulus polyphemus | reverse complement strand
ACCGATTCGTTATCCAATAACATGTTTTTCGTTTTGCAACCAATAGCGCCGACTAATGTATCTCAATATGCAGGTGGCGCTGCTGCTTTGAGAGGCGGCTATTCCTCTCTCTCTCTCATAGCTGTTACTAGAGTTCGTAAAGTTTAAAGTTTGTCTGTTTCTTTTAGATCAAAGCCACATTGGGCTAAATGATCTGCTGTGGTCGCCGCGAGGAATCGAACCCCGGATTTTAGCGTTATAAGTCCGT
>NW_013732406.1:0-247 GCF_000517525.1 Limulus polyphemus | reverse complement strand
ATTGTAAAGTGTTGTTACTGTACCGTAAAGGTTAGATTATTTAGATTATAGTGTTGTTACTGTACCAGAATGGTTATAGTAATCATTTACATTACTATAACCATTCTGGTACATAAAAACACTGTAATCTAACCTATACATTACTATAACCATTCTGGTACAGTAACAACACTATAATCTAACATTTACATTACTATAACCATCCTGATACAATAACAACACTGTAATCTAAGCTCTACATTACTAT
>NW_013732405.1:0-247 GCF_000517525.1 Limulus polyphemus | reverse complement strand
ACACTTTCCAGTGGCGAATCCAGGTTTTTGAAAGCGGGGAGGCGCGATGATTCTGAATGTAAACGAGGAATTTTCGGAACTTCCCTGGTAGGTTAAATGGGTTATATAGATTTCTTATAATGTTTGCTAGATGTTGTCGTTACTATTTTTTAATTTTTTAAATTTAATACGAAATTTCACTACATTCATTCCTCCTCAAAGATCCAATTTTTGCTATTATTTGGATTTTATCTTCAAAACGGGGGGG
>NW_013732404.1:0-247 GCF_000517525.1 Limulus polyphemus | reverse complement strand
CACGTGCTAAGATAGGCTTCACAGTTATGTACAATGGTTTGGGTTAATAAAACACGTGCTAAGATAGGCTTCACAGTTATGTACAATGGTTTGGGTTAATAAAACACGCGCTAAGATAGGCTTCACACTTATATACAATGGTTTGGGTTAATAAAACGTGCTAAGATAGGCTTCACACTTATGTACAATTGTTTTGGTTAATAAAACACGTGCTAAGATAGGCTTCACACTTATGTACAATGGTTTT
>NW_013732403.1:0-247 GCF_000517525.1 Limulus polyphemus | reverse complement strand
GCTCTAACTAAAACAGGTTAGATAACGCTCTAACTCCGACTAAAACAGATTAGATAGAGCTCTAACTCTGACTAATCTTATCACTGTTTTCAAACTTAAAATACTTTCTTCTGGTATAACTATTATTGTAACTCAAGTTTTATTATTATTATTATTGTAACTCAAGTTTTATTATTATTATTATTATTGTAAACTCAAGTTTTATTATTATTATTATTATTGAAACTCAAGTTTTATTATTATTATT
>NW_013732402.1:0-247 GCF_000517525.1 Limulus polyphemus | reverse complement strand
TGATTTCTGTGGTCTGTTTTTGTGTGTTACTAGATGATTTCTGTGGTATGTTTTTGTATGTTACAAGATGATTTCTGTGGTCTGTTTTTGTGTGTTACTAGATGATTTCTGTGGTATGTTTTTGTGTGTTACTAGATGATTTCTGTGGTATGTTTTTGTATGTTACAAGCCAACTTACATATTGTCAGTAATAAAACAGTATGGAATTTTGAACATTTTGGGTGATTTATAATGTGTGAAGTCTAAA
>NW_013732401.1:0-247 GCF_000517525.1 Limulus polyphemus | reverse complement strand
CATCATACATAGCTAGTGTTATGGTGAACCTGTTTAGACCACTGTTAACATCATACATAACTAGTAGTATGATGAACCTGTTTAGACCACTGTTACAACATGTATATAACTAGTAGCATGGTGAACCTGTTTAGACCACTGGTAACATCATATATAGCTAGTAGTATGGTGAATCTGTTTAGACCACTGTTAACAACATACATAACTAGTAGTATGATGAACCTGTTTAGACCACTGTTACAACATG
>NW_013732400.1:0-247 GCF_000517525.1 Limulus polyphemus | reverse complement strand
TTAGTATGTAAATTTATCAAAACGTTAGGGAAAATGCACGAAAAGATTGTTAGATGGGAGTAACACACATAAACAAAAACTAATTCGACAGAACAATTAACATGTGAATAAAACTTGCTAAATTAAGGTTATATGTGATATAAACTACGAACAAATGTTTTTCAAAAAAGCTTTCTTAAAAGTTCATCTACACTATATTACGAGTTTAGTGTTTCAAAATAGGATAAAGCTATTCGTTATATTCTAT
>NW_013732399.1:0-247 GCF_000517525.1 Limulus polyphemus | reverse complement strand
AGTTGTACAAGTATTCTTAAGAATGACCTTCTTGAATACTCATGAAATAATGAACTCAGTTGTACAAGTATTCTTAAGAATGACCTCCTTGAATACTCGTGACATAATGAACTCAGTTGTACAAGTATTCTTAAGAATGACCTCCTTGAACACTCGTGAAATAATGAACTCAGTTGTACAAGTATTCTTGAGAATGACCTTCTTGAATACTCGTGAAAATAATGAACTCAGTTGTACAAGTATTCTT
>NW_013732398.1:0-247 GCF_000517525.1 Limulus polyphemus | reverse complement strand
GTTAAAGATGGAGGGTACCAATGATTATAGTGACACGGGAAGTATTGTTATTGATGGAGAATATCAACGATTATAGTGACACGGGAAGTATTGTTATTGATGAAGAATATCAACGATTATAGTGACACGGGAAGTATTGTTATTGATGAAGAATATCAACGATTATAGTGACACTGGAAGTACTGCTAAAGATGGAGAGTAACAATGATTATAGTGACACGGGAAATATTGTTAAAGATGGAGAGAA
>NW_013732397.1:0-247 GCF_000517525.1 Limulus polyphemus | reverse complement strand
ATATGATATAACACTCATAGTTCTTAATGAGATTTGTAGAGTATTACAAGAACTTGTTTGACTGATATAATATAGCACTCATTGTTCTTGATGAGATTTGTATAGTATTACAAGAACTTGTTTGACTGATATGATATAGCACTCATTGTTCTTGATGAGATTTGTAAAATATTACGATAACTTGTTTGATTGATATGATATAACACTCATTGTTCTTGATGAGATTTGTAAAATATTACGATAACTT
>NW_013732396.1:0-247 GCF_000517525.1 Limulus polyphemus | reverse complement strand
CATGTTTACACAGTTATATGTAGTAGACTCACAAGTAATATGTAGCATGTTTTAACAGTTATATGTAGTAGACTCACAAGTAATATGTAGCATGTTTACACAGTTATATGTAGTAGACTCAAATGTAATATGCAGCATGTTTACACAGTTATATGTAGTAGACTCAAATGTAATATGCAGCATGTTTACACAGTTATATGTAGTAGACTCAAATGTAATATGCAGCATGTTTACACAGTTATATGTA
>NW_013732395.1:0-247 GCF_000517525.1 Limulus polyphemus | reverse complement strand
AAACATAATACACAATTATATACCACAACAGTACTACTACACTTATAATATAATCACTACATGCATGTTGTAGTACAAACATAATACACTCGTATAACCACAACAATACCACTATAATTATGATATAATCACTACACGCATGTTGTATTACAAACACAATACACTAGTATAACCACAACAGTACCGCTATAATCATGGTATAGTCACTACATTAATGTTGTAGTACAAACATAATACACTAGTATCA
>NW_013732394.1:0-247 GCF_000517525.1 Limulus polyphemus | reverse complement strand
AAAATTTACAAAATGCACGAGACTAGTTATCGTTACAAACAATTGTCTGTTTTACGTAATAGTGAACATTACCTTGATTTTGCTAATTTCCAATCACACATGGTATGTTCTCATAGTTTATTATCGTTCAAGAATGTTTCAAGCGTCTTAGTCTTTGTTATGGCATTTGGAAAGTCGTTTTCAGAAATATATATATCTAGCTAATTTTTCAAGTGTTTATGTCGTTTCCAATTTGTTTATTTTAATA
>NW_013732393.1:0-247 GCF_000517525.1 Limulus polyphemus | reverse complement strand
GCATCTCATTTAGGTCATAACATAATTAGTTAAGATTTAAACAAAGGTAATACCAAAGGTTGTATGCATCTCATTCAGGTCATAACATTATTAGTTAACATTTAAACAAAGGTAATACCAAAGGTTGTATGCATCTCATTTAGGTCATAACATTATTAGTTAACATTTAAACAAAAGTAATAACAAGGTTGTATGCATCTCATTCAGGTCATAACATTATTAGTTAACATTTAAACAAAGGTAATAC
>NW_013732392.1:0-247 GCF_000517525.1 Limulus polyphemus | reverse complement strand
TGTCTTATCAAACATAACTAATATCATACAAATCTTATAGATCTCTGGTTCGCTGGAACTGATTGTTTGTGTGTCTTATCAAACATAATTAATCTCACACAAATCTTATAGATCTCTGGTTCACTGGAACTGATTGTTTGTGTGTCTTATCAAACATAACTAATCTCATACAAATCTTCTAGATCTCTGGTTCACTGAAACTGATTCTTTGTGTGTCTTATCAAACATAACTAATCTCATACAAATC
>NW_013732391.1:0-247 GCF_000517525.1 Limulus polyphemus | reverse complement strand
GTAGACAAACAGACAGACGAAGAGTTTGTTTTTTTGCTGTTAAACACAAAGGTACACAATGGGCGATCTGTTTCTGCCAACCACGGGTATCGAAACCAGGTTTTTAGCGTCGTAAGCCTACAAACTTACCACTGGGCGGAGGAGGCAGGAAGATAGAACAAACAGATAAAAATCTGTTTTTTTTCTTTATCGTTCCAACTTAAATAACATTAAAACAGTCTATCTGAAAACCAGAATCACAAACAAA
>NW_013732390.1:0-247 GCF_000517525.1 Limulus polyphemus | reverse complement strand
TGTAAAATATATGCTAATTTAATGCGAGATGTAAAATATATGCTAATTGAATGTGAGATGTAAAATATATGCTAATTTAATGCGAGATGTAAAATATATGCTAATTTAATGCGAGATGTAAAATATATGCCTAATTTAATGTGAGCTGTAAAATATATGCCAATTTAATGTGAGCTGTAAAATATATGCTAATTTAATGTGAGCTGTAAAATATATGCCAATTTAATGCGAGATGTAAAATATATGC
>NW_013732389.1:0-247 GCF_000517525.1 Limulus polyphemus | reverse complement strand
AACCAGAGATTGTTCAGTGACTTATCTAGTTATCTAGTGCATATGTGTGTAGCATGACCCAGAGATTGTTCAGTAAATTACCTAGTTATCTAGTGCATATGTTTGTAGTATGACCCAGAGATTGTTCAGTGACTTACCTAGTTATCTAGTGCATATGTATGTAGTATGACCCAGAGATTGTTCAGTGACTTACCTAGTTATCTAGTGCATATGTATGGAGTATGACCCAGAGATTGTTCAGTGTCTT
>NW_013732388.1:0-247 GCF_000517525.1 Limulus polyphemus | reverse complement strand
GCTAACCTGACTTTAAACACTGGATCACATGATCATTAAAGTCAGGTTAACTGGATCACATGATCATTAAAGTCAGGTTAGCTGGATCACATGATAACCTGACTTTAATGATCATCTGATCCAGCTAACCTGACTTTAATGATCATCTGATCCAGCTAACCTGACTTTAATAATCATCTGATCCAGTTAACCTGACTTTAATGATCATCTGATCCAATTAACCTGACTTTAATGATCATCTAATCCA
>NW_013732387.1:0-247 GCF_000517525.1 Limulus polyphemus | reverse complement strand
GTCTACACAACTCCTTCTTGGGTAATTATACCTACTATTTATCTAGATGGTTCCTATCTGATCAAATATGTTCACCGTCTGTCTACACAACACCTTCCTTGGTAAGTATACCTACTGTTTATCTACATTGTCCTATCTGATCAAAATATGTTCACTGTCTGTCTACACAACTCTTTCCTGGGTAAGTATACCTACTATTTATCTACATGGTTCTTATCTGATGAAATATGTTAACTGTCTGTCTACA
>NW_013732386.1:0-247 GCF_000517525.1 Limulus polyphemus | reverse complement strand
TTTTGTACAAAATGTCTATAATAGTATATTTACATCCACTGTATTTTCTGTACAGGTAAGAAACTGAGTATCATTATAATAAGTGGGCGTAAAATAGAATAATTATATCAACTTTCGTAACATTAAATATATTATGCTGACTGGAAGTACCTTTGTTCAGAATATATATGAATAATATACATATTTTTATGCGTACTATCGTTACGTATATGTTTGATTTCTTCTCTAAGTTTCAAACGTTTCGGAA
>NW_013732385.1:0-247 GCF_000517525.1 Limulus polyphemus | reverse complement strand
TAATAGGAAGAATGTGTAATCAGAGGTACACAGAGTAATAGGAGGGATATGTAAATCAGAGGTACACAGAGTGATAGGAGGGATACGTAATCAGAGATACACAGAGAAATAGGAGGGACGTGTAAAAACAGGCAATTTATGAAATATGATGTTAAGACTCCCATTTATGTCTCTACATCTATTCCTTCAATCGCTATAAAAATACAGGGTAAAAGAAAGGATAAACAATCTGTTATAAACTTATAGA
>NW_013732384.1:0-247 GCF_000517525.1 Limulus polyphemus | reverse complement strand
ATATATAGACAATTAGAATTTTTATAATGCTAAGGAATTTATATCTAAATAAAAAGATGGAAGTAATCGGAACAGAAATAATTAACTTCAAAAATAACCTTTGTTTTCTTACTGTGCTAGAGTAAACATTTTGTACTGACTAAACATATGGCAGAATAACAATGTGCAGATCGTTCTTTGTACAGGACGTTCGGTTAAAGTAGCTACCACTTCTTTGTGACTGACGTTATAGTTGTATAACAATGGT
>NW_013732383.1:0-247 GCF_000517525.1 Limulus polyphemus | reverse complement strand
CGAGTAACGAAACCCAGTTTTTAGAGTTTTAAGTCTTCAGATTTACCACTGAGGTACTGGTGTAAAAATATGAAGTATATAGTCACGAGATCGAATCCCGTCACCGAACATGACTGTCATTACAGCCTTATGGGTATTATACTGTAACGACCACTCTCACTATACATCAGTAAAAAGTAGCCCATGCCTAGTCTCTCACTTCAAAATTAGAGATGTATAGCTGAGATAACCCTAGTATTGTAAGAAA
>NW_013732382.1:0-247 GCF_000517525.1 Limulus polyphemus | reverse complement strand
TTACCATCAAACAAGATATACTGAAGCACTTTCTTACTCTTGAATGAATGGGTTACCCTCAAATAAGACATACTGAAGCACTTTCTTACTCTTGAATGAATGGGTTACCATCAAATAAGACATATTGAAGCACTTTCTTACTCTTGAATGAATGGGTTACCATCAAACAAGACATACTGAAGCATCTTCTTACTCTTGAATGAATGGGTTACCATCAAACAAGACATACTGAAGCATCTTCTTACTC
>NW_013732381.1:0-247 GCF_000517525.1 Limulus polyphemus | reverse complement strand
AATTACTGATTAATAAAGACATATTTACTTGAACAGTGTAATTGGCTATTGGTTATTTGTAGCAGATCAAGTTATCAAACATTTAATGTAATAAAGTATACATTTGACATTACGTAATACAATGTTCTTAGACTGGCATTTCGCAATTATACTAATAATCAATTATAATAATAAAGTTGTGAATGTGGTCTTTACCCAGATAAAACCCAAAATAGTTTATGGATTTCAGAAAAATCACAGAAATGAA
>NW_013732380.1:0-247 GCF_000517525.1 Limulus polyphemus | reverse complement strand
CTTCTCGGTAGGCACAGCAGATAGCCCGATGTGGCTTTGCTTTAAAAAAAAACAACTTTTCTTTACAAGTTATTCTACCTAAACCTAAAGATGTGACACACGTATCCTGAAAATGAAGAATATCCTAAGTGTGTGATTTTATTTCACTCTTTTTTTCATGTTCATCTCTAATTTCATTTTATTTTTAAACTTGCGAATATACGACAAATGAAAATAAATGTCGTTTATTTCACATGTGAAAAGAACG
>NW_013732379.1:0-247 GCF_000517525.1 Limulus polyphemus | reverse complement strand
CTGTAACAGGAAGCCAAGTGGGCACATCAGGACCAACAATGGGAAATAATGTAAGCACATCAGAATCAGTAACAGGAAGCCAAGTGGGCACATCAGGACCAACAATGGGAAATAATGTAAGCACATCAGAGTCTGTAACAGGAAGCCAATTGGGCACATCAGGACCAACAATGGGAAATAATGTAAGCACATCAGAGTCAGTAACAGGAAGCCAAGTGGGCACATTAGGACCAACAATGAGAAATAA
>NW_013732378.1:0-247 GCF_000517525.1 Limulus polyphemus | reverse complement strand
TACTACATTTAATTTTGTTTTCTAAGTTCAGTTTGTTTGGTTTTTAATTCTATGCCACTTTAAAAAAAGGAAAATTGTGTACAATGAAAACAAAACTCGTCCTTAGATCAAACAGGAAAGGTTAAGTTTGAGAAAACCCGTCTTTAGAATAAATAGAAAAGACTAAGTTTGCGAAAAGCATCAAACAGAAAAGGTTAAGTTTTGGTTCTTATAGTTTTATTTTCGTAAATTTTAGACTCCCGATGGT
>NW_013732377.1:0-247 GCF_000517525.1 Limulus polyphemus | reverse complement strand
CCTGTGCTATGTTTTTGTTATTTATATTTCCTTAGTAAACACACTTATCACAAATGAATAACCTGTGTTATGTTTGTGTTATTTATTCTTCTTTAGTGAACACACTTATCACAAATGAACAACCTGTGTTATGTTTGTGTTATTTATCCTTCTTTAGTGAACACATTTATCACAAATTAAGAACTTGTGTTATGTTTTTGTTATTTATCTTGCTTCAGGAAACACTTATCACAAATTAACAAACTGT
>NW_013732376.1:0-247 GCF_000517525.1 Limulus polyphemus | reverse complement strand
ACATGCTTTATCCTTCTGTCTTGCAGCAAGACAGTTGAAAACAACATTGACATGCTTTATCCTTCAATCCAGCAGCTAGATACTTGCAGATAACATTGACATATTTTATCCTTCTGTCTTGCAGCAAGACAGTTGAAAACAATATTGACATGCTTTATCCTTTTATCAAGAGCAATATTTGTAAACAACACTGACATGCTTTATCCTTCTATCTACCAGGAAGATAGTTGTAGACAACATTGACATA
>NW_013732375.1:0-247 GCF_000517525.1 Limulus polyphemus | reverse complement strand
CTGATGTCCTTCACACACCCGCACAGAAATATTCAAAGTGGTATCTTCTGATGTCTTTCACATACCCGCACAGAAATATTCAAAATGGTATATTCTGATGTCCTTCACACACATACAGAAATATTCAAAATGGTATATTCTGATGTCTTTCACATACCCGCACAGAAATATTCAAAATGGTATTTTTGATGTCCTTCACGCACCCGCACAGAAATATTCAAAATGGTATTTTTTGATGTCCTTCACA
>NW_013732374.1:0-247 GCF_000517525.1 Limulus polyphemus | reverse complement strand
AATTATTTGAATAGGGTTAAATCACCCATATTACATGGTCGCTCACATTAAAACTACGTGACTAATGCAACTCATGAGTACAAGCATAAAGAGTTTTTAAGTAATACCTTCTCCAGATAACTCAAAGAATGATTGACCCATCACAGTGTGTCACTAGCAAAATAAGGCTAGTGCAGTCCAAAGCTAGTTATGTGCCTACTTTGACCCATCACAGTGTGTTACTAGCAGAATAAGGTTAGTGCAATTC
>NW_013732373.1:0-247 GCF_000517525.1 Limulus polyphemus | reverse complement strand
GTCATTTTTGTTTTTACCCAAATTTGAAAAAAATTGTTTTTCCTCATATTTTGATACAATGATGTCGTTGATGCAAGACTTTCAAAATGAACAGCCTTTATTCAAAATTCCCAATAGTTATTTCATAAACTGCTATCAAAATTTCGGCTATCTTGGATTTTTTTTTTATCTTTAGTTACATTGCAATCAAAGAATAGCATTAAAAATGAACTTGTTCAAACAAAATCCAAACTTTTAAAATGCCATG
>NW_013732372.1:0-247 GCF_000517525.1 Limulus polyphemus | reverse complement strand
TATTACACCACTAGAGTGACAATTTCCAGTTTGTACTTACTTCTGAATTTGTATGATATTACAGCACTAGAGTGACAATTTCAGTTTGTACTTACTTCTGAATTTGTATGATATTACACCACTAGAGACACGATTTCAGTTTGTACTTACTTCTCAATTTGTATGATATTACAGCACTAGAGAGACGATTTCAGTTTGTTCTTACTTCTGAATTTGTATGATATTACACCACTAGAGTGACAATTTC
>NW_013732371.1:0-247 GCF_000517525.1 Limulus polyphemus | reverse complement strand
CTCATTCTTCTATCGTTACCAAACTGTCTAACATCTCATTCTTCTATCGTTACCAAACTGTCTAACATTTCATTCTTCTATCGTTACCAAACTGTTTAACATCTCATTCTTCTATCGTTACCTTACTGTCTAACATCTCATTCTTCTATCGTTACCGAACTGTTTAACATCTCATTCTACTATCGTTACCGAACCGTTTAACATCTCATTCTTCTATCGTTACCAAACTGTTTAACATCTCATTCTA
>NW_013732370.1:0-247 GCF_000517525.1 Limulus polyphemus | reverse complement strand
ATTTTATCATCTAATTATTTATCCAGTCATCTCAACATTTTATCATATCATTATTTAACAGTAATAAATAATGAGATGATCAGTCATCTCAACATTTTATTATCTCACTATTTCAAAGTCATATGAACATTTTATTATCTCACTATTTCAAAGTCATATGAACATTTTATCATCTAATTATTTATCAGTCATCTCAACATTTCTACATCCAATTTATCAGTCATCTCAACATTTTATCATTTCATTA
>NW_013732369.1:0-247 GCF_000517525.1 Limulus polyphemus | reverse complement strand
CTCTACCTGGAGGTTATCCTGAACACACATAGGAGACACATAAGGGTCAAAACGTACATTAATTCCATCCCTAGCTAACCCTACCCGGAGGTTATCCTGAACACACATAGGAGACACACAAGGCTCAAAACTTACATTAATTCCATCCCTAGCTAACCCTACCCGGAGATTACTCTGAACTTACATGGGAGACACATAAGGCTCAAAACTTACATTAATTCCATCCCTAGCTAACTCTACCTGGAGG
>NW_013732368.1:0-247 GCF_000517525.1 Limulus polyphemus | reverse complement strand
AATTATATCTTTATAGTTATCAATATCGGAGAGTAAACAGAAATATTTACAGAAAGATTTGTCGTAGATCTAATGACAATTATCATATTTTGAAAATTCTAAGAAATGTTCTTATTATAATTTATTTTATATTTTCTGTTGATGGCTTGTATTAATATGTATTTTTTCTTTTCAATAGACTTAATAATTAATTTCGATACCAAAAACCGTCTAATGAAACCTTCCGCTCAAATATGAAACAATTTAA
>NW_013732367.1:0-247 GCF_000517525.1 Limulus polyphemus | reverse complement strand
TTCTGAACGGTGTTTTCCAGACTACTCAAACTAACCAACACATATAATAATAGGTTGATGAACGGTGTTCAACCTATTATTATATGTGCTGGTTAGTTTGAGTAGTCTGGACTTGTTGGGGATAATTCTGAATGGTGTTCAACCTATTATTATATGTGCTGGTTAGTTTGAGTAGTCTGGACTTGTTGGGGATAATTCTGAATGGTGTTCAACCTATTATTATATGTGCTGGTTAGTTTGAGTAGTC
>NW_013732366.1:0-247 GCF_000517525.1 Limulus polyphemus | reverse complement strand
TATACCGATCCTATTATAATATGTAGTCATAATACACTTATAATGATTAGAATACACCGATTACTAAAGTACATTCTAGATAATACTGATTAATTAATAAAGTACATTCCAGAATACACTGATTGATTAATAAAGTACATTCTAGATAATACTGATTAATTAATAAAGTACATTCAAGAATACACTGATTGATTAATAAAGTACATTCTAGAATACACTGATTCATTAATAAAGTACACTATAGAAT
>NW_013732365.1:0-247 GCF_000517525.1 Limulus polyphemus | reverse complement strand
GTAATATTACTGTTTGTATTACAACAATGTAAAGTATTTTACATAAGTGATATTACTGTTTGTATTACAACAATGTAAGGTATTTTACTTAAGTAATATTACTGTTTGTATTTAAACTATGTAAAGTATTTTACTTAAGTAATATTACTGTTTGTATTTAAACTATGTAAAGTATTTTACTTAAGTAATATTACTGTTTGTATTACAACAATGTAAAGTATTTTACTTAAGTAATATTACTGTTTGG
>NW_013732364.1:0-247 GCF_000517525.1 Limulus polyphemus | reverse complement strand
AGTCGAGATAAGAGTAGGTACATCTGAGAAGGGTAGTTAAACATCTTTATCGTAAGTACGTTAACAAGTTAACACCATTTTCGATTGTTTGAGTCGAGATAAGAGTAGGTACATCTGAAAAGGGTAGTTAAACACCTTTATCATAAGCACGTTAATAAGTTAACACCCGTTTAGTGTATAGTGACACACAAGCTCAACAGAACATTATGCATACCAATACAACACATCCTGATAACTTGAGTTCAGC
>NW_013732363.1:0-247 GCF_000517525.1 Limulus polyphemus | reverse complement strand
GTGTGGCTATGTTTGAAGTAGTAAAGATTCTGTAAGTACAAGTGTTATTGTATTTCGAGATGGAGAGACTCTGTAACTACATGTGTGACTGTACTTGGAGTTGGAGGGATTCTGCATGTACAAGCGTGGCTATGTTTGAAGTAGGAAGGATTCTGTAAGTACAAGTGTTATTGTATTTCGAGATGGAGAGACTCTGTAACTACATGTGTGACTGTACTTGGAGTTGGAGGGACTCTGCATGTACAAG
>NW_013732362.1:0-247 GCF_000517525.1 Limulus polyphemus | reverse complement strand
CATTCACCACTGTTTATCCAGTATATTCTTACATTATAATATTTTATTTTATATTAAGTGGTATAAACCAATCACCACTGTTTATCCAGTATATTCTTATATTCTTACATTATAATATTTTATTTTATATTAAGTGATACTATATAAACCAATCACCACTGTTTATCCAGTATATTCTTACATCATAATATTTTATTTTATATTAAGTGATACTATATAAACCATTCACTACTGTTTATCCAGTATA
>NW_013732361.1:0-247 GCF_000517525.1 Limulus polyphemus | reverse complement strand
TTCATTGCATCTGTGGAAGAATTTACACTGGAAATTGAACATTCAGGTTTAAGGAACAAAAAAACGTGGTAGACAAATACAAAGTAGATGAATCGGTATTAGTAGAACACGTGGCGGAACCATCTCATGTTATAAACTGGAGTAACACTAAGTTGATAAAACAGGTAGAATATGGGATAAACTGCAGTAACACTAAGTTGATAAAACAGATAGAATATGGAATAAACTGCAGTAACACTAAGTTGAT
>NW_013732360.1:0-247 GCF_000517525.1 Limulus polyphemus | reverse complement strand
TATTCTTGAAGAAGAAACCTTCCCGAATTTTGTAGGGATTATACCACGTCACGTCCAGGATGATATACCGCGAGAAGTGGTTGAATCCAGTTTAAGTATTCTTGAAGAAGAAACCTTCCCGAATTTTGTAGGGATTATACCACGTCACGTCTAGGATGATATACCGCGAGAAGTGGTTGAATCCAGTTTAAGTATTCTTGAAGAAGAAACCTTCCCGAATTTTGTCAGGGATTATACCACGTCACGT
>NW_013732359.1:0-247 GCF_000517525.1 Limulus polyphemus | reverse complement strand
TACCTGAAACTAGTCCATACACTGTTAGTCATGAAGTAAGGCACCTGAAACTAGTCCATACACTGTTAGTCATGAAGTAAGGTACCTGAAACTAGTCCATACACTGTTAGTCATGAAGTAAGGCACCTGAAACTAGTCCATATACTGTTAGTGATGAAGTAAGGCACCTGAAACTAGTCCATATACTGTTAGTGATGAAATAAGGCACCTGAAACTAGTCCATATACTGTTAGTCATGAAGTAAGGT
>NW_013732358.1:0-247 GCF_000517525.1 Limulus polyphemus | reverse complement strand
GATAGCCCGTGAGGTTTCGCTTCATTAAAAGCCCGAAAAGTTAATTTTATACAAGTTAAGAATTGTATCATGTTGTTAATGTTCTGTAAATGTTGTGTTCTAAATGTTTATAACGGGAGTTTTAAATTTCAAAGTTAAAATAAGTTTATTTGTTTGGCACACAATAATAACTTTTACACTTTATGCAACTTATTATCTTAATACCACGTCACATACTTACCTTTATCCTACACAATTCTAATAACAT
>NW_013732357.1:0-247 GCF_000517525.1 Limulus polyphemus | reverse complement strand
GCTCCATGCTGTTACCTAGAATTACATTTGATGCAGTCAAAATAGAGATTTGTAGTTTGAGTAAATAATGTCTACAGTACCTGCAACCTTGTTTGCTTACTTTTTACGATACCTATTTGCAGGTTTTCAAATTCACAATTTTTTTATTTATCTTGTAATATCTAGCTGATGTTTGATATAACCGTAAAGGTCTGTTACATATAACATCTAGATGCTGTTTAACATAATGGAATAAAGCTGTTGTATA
>NW_013732356.1:0-247 GCF_000517525.1 Limulus polyphemus | reverse complement strand
CTATATATATATATGTTATAATTAAAACTTTGAAGTAAACTATTACAACGATACATATATATAGTAAAAAAACTTCTGTTTAAAAATTACACATCGATATATATATATATATATAAGGTAAATAAAAACTTCTAATTAAAAATTCTGATCGATATATATATATATGGTAAATAAAAACTTTTGATTCAACATTTACAGAGATATACATATATGTATGTAGATATATATATATGATAAATAAAAACTC
>NW_013732355.1:0-247 GCF_000517525.1 Limulus polyphemus | reverse complement strand
GGATTCGAACCCGCGACTCTCAGATTGGGAGTCGAGCGCCCTAACCACCGGCTGGAAATACGACGAGACATAATAGTGGTTGATACACTATATCTGTAAGCAAATTGCTTGACAACATCTGTTAAGGTGTGAATGTGATTATTGCTTGACAACATCTGTTTAGGTGTGAATGTGATTATTGCTTAACAACATTGTTAAGGTGTGAATGTGATTACTGCTTGACAACATCTGTTAAGGTGTGAATGTG
>NW_013732354.1:0-247 GCF_000517525.1 Limulus polyphemus | reverse complement strand
TGGTTAATTATAAAGGACGGATTTTTGTTATTATATCACAAACATTACAGATATCAAAAGTGGCTGGTTAATTATAAAGGACGGATTTTTGTTATTATATCACAAACATTACGGATATCAAAAGTGGCTGGTTAATTACAAAGGACGGATTTTTGTTATTATATCACAAACATTACGGATATCAAAAGTGGCTGGTTAATTATAAAGGACGGATTTTTGTTATTATATCACAAACATTACAGATATC
>NW_013732353.1:0-247 GCF_000517525.1 Limulus polyphemus | reverse complement strand
CAATTCAGCTGTTTCTTTGAAACATAAGAAGTTTGAAAACAACTACTCCTCTAGAAGAAACTACTTCTTATGTTTCAGTCTATCTGTTTCTCCTAGAGGAGTAATTGTTTTCAAACTTCTTACAGTGTTTTCAGTCTTTCTGTTTCTCCTAGAGGAGTAATTGTTTTTAAATTTTTTACAGTGTTTCAGTCTATCTGTTTCTTCTAGAGGAGTAGTTGTTTTCAAACTTCTTACAGTGTTTCAATTC
>NW_013732352.1:0-247 GCF_000517525.1 Limulus polyphemus | reverse complement strand
AGTTATTCTAGTTATCTATACAGTAGGTAGTTATCCTAGTTATGTGTACTGTAGGGAGTTATCTGTACAGTAGGTAGTTATCATTATTATCTATACAGTAGGTAGTTATCCTAGTTATGTGTACTGTAGGGAGTTATCTGTACAGTAGGTAGTTATCATTATTATCTATACAGTAGGTAGTTATCCTAGTTATCTATACAGTAGGTAGTTATCCTAGTTATGTGTACTGTAGGGAGTTATCCTAGTT
>NW_013732351.1:0-247 GCF_000517525.1 Limulus polyphemus | reverse complement strand
GGCATGATGGAATATAAAAACATGGAATAATAGTGGCTATGATGGAATATAAAAACTTGAAATAATAGAGGCATGATGGAATATAAAAAACTTGAAATAATAGTAGTAGGATGGAATATGAAAACATGCAATAATAATAGCATGTGGCATGATGGAATATAAAACTTGAAATAATAGTGGCATGATGGAATAAAAACATGGAATAATAGTGGCATGATGGAATATAAAAACTTGAAATAATAGTAGT
>NW_013732350.1:0-247 GCF_000517525.1 Limulus polyphemus | reverse complement strand
GCTACTTACAAACATATATTACACAATATTCTATTAGGCTACTTACAAACATATATTCTACTATATTCTATTAGGCTACTTATAAACATATATTCCACTATATTCTATTAGGCTACTTAGAAACATATTCCACTATATTCTATTAGGCTACTTACAAACATATATTACACTATATTCTACTAGGCTACTTACAAACATATATTCCACTATATTCTTTAGGCTACTTACAAACATATATTACACAATA
>NW_013732349.1:0-247 GCF_000517525.1 Limulus polyphemus | reverse complement strand
CAGACTCATGAGAGGAGTGACCGGACGGAGCCGGTATTTGTCGCTAGTATTAAATAATGCGAACGAAGTAGCTGATGTAAGATGCGTCTATGAATTGCTATTAGGGGTCCTATTGGCCTATAAATGAGGCTCATTGCCATAATGATGAACATTCAGTCAATAAAAAGGGATTAAATGACATATGTAGATAAAAATGAAGCGACCGATTGTAAGTTCGAGGGCGGTGGGTACTTGAACTTAACCTCTT
>NW_013732348.1:0-247 GCF_000517525.1 Limulus polyphemus | reverse complement strand
ACTGTTATGGCAGCTTGTACGACAATTATTTAATAGAGTACTGTTATGGCAGCTTGTACGACAATTATTTAATACAGTACTGTTATGGCAGCTTGTACGACAATTATATAATACAGTACTGTTATGGCAGATTGTACGACAATTATTTAATAGAGTACTGTTATGGCAGATTGTACGACAATTATTTAATACAGTATTGTTATGACAGATTGTACGACAATTATTTAACACAGTACTGTTATGCCAG
>NW_013732347.1:0-247 GCF_000517525.1 Limulus polyphemus | reverse complement strand
TCATTATACAGTCTAGTGCAGACAGGATACTAACATTAAGGTTTGAGGTTAAGACTCATTATACAATCTAGTGCAGACAGGACCCTAACATTAAGGGTTGAGGTTAGGACTCATTATACAGTCTAGTGCAGACAGGATACTAACATTAAGGTTTGAGGTTAAGATTCATTATACAGTCTGGTGCAGACAGGATCCTAACATTAAGGTTTGAGGTTAAAATTCATTATACAGTGTAGTGCAGACAGGA
>NW_013732346.1:0-247 GCF_000517525.1 Limulus polyphemus | reverse complement strand
AAATAGTTCGTAAAGTAGACACACTAGATATCTTAATGTGGCTCTAAAACAAAGAGATCGTGAAGTTGACTTAGTAGATATCTAATTGTAGCTCAAAAACATATAGATCGTAAAGCAGACACAGTAGAAATTTCAATGTGGCTGTAAAACATATAAATCGTAAAGTACACATAATAGATATCTCAATGCGGTTCTAAAAAATGGATCGTAAAGTAGGCACAGAAGATATCTCAATGTGGCTCTAAAA
>NW_013732345.1:0-247 GCF_000517525.1 Limulus polyphemus | reverse complement strand
TTTAAATGTCTGTTGTATAACGACAAGACATCCTGAAAACAATGCTCTTTAAATGTCTGTTGTAAGACGACAAGACATCCTGAAAACAGTGCACTTTAAATGTCTGTTGTAAGATGACAAGACATCCTGAAAACAGTGCTCTTTAAATGTCTGTTGTATAACGACAAGACATCCTGAAAACAATGCTCTTTAAATGTCTGTTGTAAGACGACAAGACATCCTGAAAACACCGTACTTTAAATGTCTG
>NW_013732344.1:0-247 GCF_000517525.1 Limulus polyphemus | reverse complement strand
CTTATCATTTGTGGATAACATTCACAGCATTCTAAATTCTTACTATTAGCTTATTTTATTTATCCCTTAGAAAATATGTTTGGTAAAGAAAGATTTAATATATAGCATGACTTAAACCTATTCTGACATGTTTTATATCACTTAAAACAAACTAAACAATTGTTTCGTTGCAATGTTAGGCAGAGTGGGAATCATATAATATTAAATATTAATAGATTAATATTTAAACTGAATGTAATAAATATAC
>NW_013732343.1:0-247 GCF_000517525.1 Limulus polyphemus | reverse complement strand
GATTTTAATATTGTTTACGTTCCACAACACAAACCAAGAGTCCTGTCATGTCCAGTTGAATTGAATATTGTTTACGTTCAACATCACAAACAAAGAGTCCTGTCATGTCCAGTTGAATTTAATATTGTTTACGTTTAACATCACAAACCAAGAGTCCTGTCATTTCCAGTTGATTTTAATATTGTTTACGTTCAACATCACAAACCAAAAGTCCTGTCATTTCCAGTTGATTTTAATATTGTTTACA
>NW_013732342.1:0-247 GCF_000517525.1 Limulus polyphemus | reverse complement strand
GTGATGATTTATTGATTCTCTTGTTCAAGTTATTTTAGTGGCTTGTCCTATTTGAGTGATGATTTCTTGATTATCTTGTTCAAGTTGTTTTGGTAGCTTGTCCTATTTGAGTGATGATTTCTGGATTATTTTGTTGTAAGTTGTTTTGGTGGCTTGTCCTATTTATGTGATGATTTCGGGATTATCTTGCACATATTGTTTTTGGAGGATCGTTCGAACTGATTGAAAATCTTTTTATTATCCTGTA
>NW_013732341.1:0-247 GCF_000517525.1 Limulus polyphemus | reverse complement strand
ATATATACATATATATATATATATATGTGTGTGAAGTGTGTAATATTTAACAAATTACAGGATAGCTTCTACTGTTGAAACAACTAATATATAAACAGTTTCGTGTAATTCATATATACATATATATATATATGTATATATGTGTGAAGTATGTAACATTTAACAAATTATAGGATAGCTTCTACTGTTGAAACAACTAATATATAAACAGTTTCGTGTAATTCATATATACATAATGTATATATGT
>NW_013732340.1:0-247 GCF_000517525.1 Limulus polyphemus | reverse complement strand
ATAATGTATAAAATGTCCAAAAACTATACTAAACTAATCCTTGTGTCTCATAAGTTTCTCAATCTCATCACTATCATCTAGACCATATCTGGCCTTTACGAGTGTTTCTGGAAAGGAACCATACCCCAAAATGTCTCTGATTGCCAAAAGTCCTATTTTTGTGTGTAAAAAAACTTGGAGATCAAAGTGCACGTTTTGCTATATATCTGTCATAACTAATTTTTTATAATTTTGCTGTTATTTTTTT
>NW_013732339.1:0-247 GCF_000517525.1 Limulus polyphemus | reverse complement strand
CTCTGCTCTGGTCCATTATCTCAGTACACTTTTATCCACACACTCAAACTCTGCTCTGATCCATTATCTCAGTACAGCTTTATTCACACACATAAACTCTGCTCCGATCCATTATCTCAGTACAGCTTTATCCAGACACATAAACTCTGCTCCGATCCATTATCTCAGTACAGCTTTTATCCACGCACAAAAACTCTGCTCTGATCCATTATCTCAGTACATCTTTTATCCACACACACAAACTCTG
>NW_013732338.1:0-247 GCF_000517525.1 Limulus polyphemus | reverse complement strand
TAACACAAGTAAATATACCTAGAGAAAAACCAAGAAGTTAGTAAAGACCAGTTCTATACAGAACACCAGTGAATATACCTAGATAAAACCAAGAAGTTAGTAAAGATCAGTTCTATACCGAACACAAGTAAATATACCTAGAGAAAACCAAGAACTTAGTAATGACCAGTTCTATACCAAACACAAGTAAATATACCTAGAGAAAAACAAGAAGTTAGTAAAGACCAGTTCTATACAGAACACAAGT
>NW_013732337.1:0-247 GCF_000517525.1 Limulus polyphemus | reverse complement strand
ATAGTATCCTTTAGAACTCTGACGTACTGTTTTAACACACAATGTTCTATCCTTTAGAACTCTAATGTACTGTTTTAACACACAATATAGTATCCTTTAGAACTCTAACACTTTAACACACAATGTAGTGTTAAAACAGTACGTTAGAGTTCTAAAGGATTTAGAGTTCTAAATGTGTTAAAACAGTACCACAATATAGTATCCTTTAGAACTCTAAAAAACAGTACGAACACACAATATAGTATCC
>NW_013732336.1:0-247 GCF_000517525.1 Limulus polyphemus | reverse complement strand
CCCATATACTTCCTATCTAGAGTGAACGAACCCATATACTTCCTATCTAGAGTGAACGAACCCATATACTTCCTATCTAGAGTGAACGAACCCATATACTTCCTATCTAGAGTGAACGAACCCATATACTTCCTATCTAGAGTGAACGAAACACATTTTTGTCCATGTTAGGTGACTTTCTTTTAAATTTCAACAAAAAAGGTTTCCTTCTGTTCTTTGATAGATTGTATATTCATGATGAAACTTC
>NW_013732335.1:0-247 GCF_000517525.1 Limulus polyphemus | reverse complement strand
CTAGTCTAGGTCTTTTGTTTTCGCACCTATTTACTGATTTAGTTTTTGCCAATTTTGGTGATGTCGGTGTTTATCAATATCATTGTGAAGACTTATGCGATTAAGTAACTAGTAAATCGTTAAAATAAATGTAAGCAACAATGGGCGTGATTTTTATTTTTTACTTTTGGTATCTTATGAAATATAAATATATTAACTTAAACTGTGTAAGCTAACAGTAATAACTAATGCTATTACTAGCACTTAC
>NW_013732333.1:0-247 GCF_000517525.1 Limulus polyphemus | reverse complement strand
ATATCAGTAGTTTAATTCCATTAAATATATATATCAGTAGTTTAATTCCATTAAATATATATATCAGTAGTTTAATTCCATTAAATATATATATCATTAGCTTAATTCCATTAAATATATATATCATTAGCTTAATTCCATTAAATATATATATCAGTAGTTTAATTCCATTAAATATATATATATCAGTAGTTTAATTCCATTAAATATATATATCAGTATTTTAATTCCATTAGATATATATACC
>NW_013732332.1:0-247 GCF_000517525.1 Limulus polyphemus | reverse complement strand
TTTGCTACTATTATTATTACACTTTCTCTAGCACTTTGCTACTACTATTATTACCACTTTCAATCTATAACTTTGCTACTATTATTATGTTTACCACTTTCTGTCTAGAACTTTGCTACTATTATTATTATTATTACCACTTTCTCTAGAACTTTGCTACTATTATTATTACTACTTTCAATCTAGAACTTTGCTACTACTATTATTACCACTTTCTCTAGAACTTTGCTACTATTATTATTACTAC
>NW_013732331.1:0-247 GCF_000517525.1 Limulus polyphemus | reverse complement strand
TAACCTTAATCTAACAACTGTAAGTAAACAACACAAAATAACCTTAATGTAACAACTGTAAGTAAACAACACAAAATAACCTTAATATGACAACTGTAAGTAAACAACACAAAATAACCTTAATGTGACAACTGTAAGTAAACAACACAAAATAACCTTAATGTGACAACTGTAAGTAAACAACACCAAATAACCTTAATGTAACAACACCAAATAACCTTAATCTAACAACTGTAAGTAAACAACA
>NW_013732330.1:0-247 GCF_000517525.1 Limulus polyphemus | reverse complement strand
GAAGAGCTACAAAAAAACACCAAATTATAGAAAAATCACTATTTTTTTCTGTTTTCATTGTGAATTTATATTAAACATATATGTATCATGTAACAAAACGATTTTACATAATCTTGACATTTGTTACTCTCATATTTGACTAAATACAATATTTTTTAATCTAGATGGTCATCTCGTCCTCCGCTGCGAATGGCTGGGGCTTACTGCTCAGCCGTAGTTGCACAAGATAAACTGTGGGTTGTTGTTT
>NW_013732329.1:0-247 GCF_000517525.1 Limulus polyphemus | reverse complement strand
GGTGTTTAACACAATATTAATGATAACGGTGTTTAACACAATATTAACGATAACGGTGTTTAACACAATATTAACGATAACAATGTTTAACACAATATTAACGATAACAATGTTTAACACAATATTAACGATAACGGTGTTTAACACAATATTAACGATAACAATGTTTAACACAATATTAACGATAACGGTGTTTAACACAATATTAATGATAACAGTATTTAACACAATATTAACGATAACAATG